>NW_009201741.1:9188-42243 GCF_000690835.1 Fulmarus glacialis | reverse complement strand
GTCCATACAAGGCATCGCAGATCAGTCCTTCGTGACTGTTAAATATTTATCAGCAAGGCAAATTCCTTCTAGGTTACAGCAAGTACAGTTTGCAATGACCTGCCTGTGCGCTTTCAAAAATGAGTAGCAGACTCCTGCAAAACGTCCAGCTACTCATTCAGCTAGAATAGCGTTTTCCTCTCAAGCTTTGAGATAGCTAGATTAATATGTAGCATACACTGCGAATTTCTTAGTAAAGAAGTAGCAACATATGGGAGCATTCAAGTTCCGGAGAGAAGAGTATAAATTGGACGTTTCCACATGAATTCAGTCTGATGTGTCTGTCTAGCTGTGTTTACAGTGACCTGCCCTCAGCCTGTACTGGGATCACATTACTGTCTTCAGTACCGCGAGATGCACCTGCATGCACATGGTCAACACGCAGGTATTTCTTTTAGGTGTGATGAGTTGTCTTTGAATAATTGAATGTATCTCTGCTGACTACAGAGGGAGCCGACACCAGATTCCTGACTTTCGAAGGGTTAGAGTTAGGTGAAACTAATCTTTTCTCAAGCATTCAACCACAACTCCTTGGCTTGTGCCGTTAGCTTCCTGAATTCCCAGATGATCTCCCCGCCACAGCTTAGCCAGGCCTGGAACTGCTTATTTTCTCAGAAGGGATGAGATGAGATGCAGTTAGTTCAGTGAAGCCATTGGCATTTCAAAATTATATGTAAAAGCATGTATTTGTACTCTTGTTTTTCAAATGATGCCATAAATATGCTTAATACTTAACAGGCTTAAAGCACTCTCTCCAGTTGTGATAATTTAAAAAAATCCTATTCAAATTTTTGTAAAGCCATAATGAAAAGCATCCATACAATGATCTGTAAGTCAGTAGTACATGCACACATCAGAAAGCAGATGCTTTAATTTACGCTTGCTGCCCACGGGGCAGTACCCCGTCTGGGTATTGCTCAAGAGGGAGCAAGGTGCCTTTAGGCCCCGGAGAGCCCGCTCTGGCCGAGGGGACGGTGCCGTGGCTGTGCCAGCTTCGGAGCCACTTCATGTTGCTGATTTGCCCAGGGTGGCTGTGCAAGACCTGAGTCTTAGGCTAGAAATTCGGGGAGTTATTATGTAGCCACGAAATTGTGTGGAGATTATTAATGGCGGCGGCATGTGAATGTATGCTTCGTGATAGTAGAGCTCATTCTGGAGGCTCCTCTGATTCTGCTATGTTTTTCTTTTTTGAACTTGGCCTTTGATTAAAAATGCCTCGCTTCCAGCTCACATTGCCTTTTAAATGGCTCTGCAAAGCCCTCTCGCGGTTCCCAGCTCACATCAGAAGCAGGGCTTGGAAGTGCTTCACTGCAGAATAAACATATGGGCTGTAAATCCTGTGATTCAGAAGATTCGCCAGCAATATTCCTCTCCGCTGTTGCCATAGGTAACCGGGCTCTGCAAAACACCATTTACCCTGGAATGCAAGGAGACATGGAGCTCAGCAAGGGCACTCCAGTTAACTCTTTCCTAGCAAAAAAATCCCTCTGGTGATCCCAGCAGAAACAGCTCCTCACTCTTACGCCTGTAGATTCACACACAAATAAACCCACACCATATAAATTAAGGCAAACTACCGAAACGCTCGCACAAGCCCTAGGCATATGCACATCCACATGTGGGAATGGCGGGTTTCTTCTCATACCCCCAGAGCGGGGCAGACATTGAACATTTCGGGGTGCTATGTTTTCGCCACTGCTGACTGACCAGGGCTGTGTAGCTCACTGCCCTCTGCCCAGAGCCCCGGGGAATGGGTTAAACTCCTCTAGTAGCAGCAGATAAAGGAAGGCAACTGAATCAGGCTGGGCTGGTCTGCAGTCCAAATCCAAGGATTGTGGAGTGGTATTTGTCGAATTACTTAAGACAGGACCTTAGAGAAGAAGACTTTTGAGTTCACAGTCACCACAAAGCTGTTTTTTGTAGCTGACAGGGGATTCCTAAGGTTTACAAGGTTTTGCCAATGTCACCTAATGGAGACCTATCAAGTCGGACACTGGATGCAAGACTAACATTGCTGTTTCCTGCCTCACACTATTTTGCAGCCAAGGCACTCTTAACATCTGCTAATGGCCTGTCTTCTACTTCATCACCTGAGGAGCTGAATGTGGACAATCAATAGTTATCTTCATTGGCTGTGCCTGGTACAGGGTGTGGAGAGAGGCCATGATGCTGTGCTTCAGCCAGAGGACGTGCAGGCACAAGACCCCTTGCGCTCAAAGGGGTCTTGCTAAGAGGCAGACCCCAGGTCCTAGTATAGTGCTAAAGTCCCTCTTACATTATGGACCCAGTCATCATCAGAGGCCTTGGAGCTGTCTCATGCACTGGAGAAGACACCTGTATCTATGTTATACATTCAAACTGAAACCATGCTCAATGCACATAATATTGTCTATGTGTAGATATCCATACAAGCATCTGACATGTACATTTGTGTCACCAAACTGTGTTACACAGAATATGTTGGATTCATTCATTGGATACAGTCATATAAATGTTACTCTACAACAAATTAAACAGATGGGAATAGAGTTCAGAATGAGCTGAATTTGCATTTGCTGCAGCTTAGGAGAACAGGGGCAGAAAGTGGCCCCCAATTTACTTTTTTACCTGACCTACCTGTGGGCTAATGTGGATCCACATTAGCAGAGGGGAAGAAGCCGAAGTGATGTACTACATCTGAACGGTGTTTGTTACTGCAGTCCCAGCAGCAGTGCTGCCCAGAGAGCAGGTAGCAGCATATGCTCTGCCTTTGCCCTTCTTCCCACATGGAGCTGAGGAGGTTGTGTGTGTGAAGAGTAAAAGCATAGCCCTGAGTTCAGGCAGTGGTTAATTTATACTGCAGAGGAGCTGCAGGTGAGACTGAGGATCTGTCTCATTTCCCAGTTTCACAAATCCTGTTACAAAAACTCTAAATATGTTGTATTTCGAACCACTTGTTGTCTTCTTCCTCATGCTCCCCTCTGCAATTCAATTCACATGCACATACACACAACCAAATTATTATTTCTTTTATAACACAGTATTGCTCTAGGGTCCTCTACAGGTAAGTAAAAATACAAAATTCCTGCTCTGAAGAGTTAACCATGTTGGTTACTTTTACATCAAAATTCTGATGGCAATACAGAGAAGTCAGGAAATGCAGATAAGGCTGAAATTACATTCATAAAAGATCTTGCAGTGGTTGGGAATCACAGCCCATGCATGGACAAGCCTGTACTGAGACTGCTGTAATCCCTGAGCAGAACAGGGGGGAGTGAAGGAGAGGTCAGTGTGCTTTGTGGGATTCTGTGGCATTACTGGAGCAAGGGGAGTTAGTCCCTCTCTGTTATTTGAACAGTGAGCAACTATTTTTTTAAGGATCTTTTTTATGTTGCTAGAATAAAAAGGAACAGGCAAGAGAAAATGACCCCAAATCATTAGGGGATTGCTGTCTATGGAAAAGTGCAAATACAGAATCAAATTGTTTTCCTGCAAAGTCCTTTTTTTCATGGCTTGTTTCCATGTCACCACAGAGAAGAATGGTGAAGAAAATGGCTGATGTACAAGGAAAAGGGGCTTTTAAAGATTCCCAAGAGCTACTGAATGGGTGTTGCTGGTTCAAATTCTCCAAATTGCTGTTACATCAGTCTGGATGGTGGAGATAAACTGTTAGAGAGCCTAAAAGCCATGTAGCAATGCATGGAACCACAGTGATATTTATGTATGCTCTGACTTTTTGGATTATAGGATTTATTTTGCATACTCCCTTGGCATTGCCAGAGCCTCTCTGCAGACCTAACATTTGATCCTCTGTTGTGCTGAGTCCCCTGGGAGCTGTTGCTGTCTAACTCCCGTGACATTGTGGGTACCTGCTGAGGTGTCAGGGAACAGGTTGTGTGGGTGGGGAAAGGGGAGCATGAAGAGGTCAGAAACAGGGGTCCCTGTGGGGCAGAGCAGAGCGATAACTGGGCTGGTTGCACCTCAGCCATTACCTGAAGATCTGAAAACCACTGGAAGTGCTGAAGATGCAGAGGCTGTTCCTTTTCCTGGGTTTATACGATTGCCTTGAGGCAAGGGTATTTAAATGTCAAGTTTTTATGTAGTTCCTAAATTTACTTAGGATTGGGTGTTTATAGCAGAAGGTTTGTGTCCTTGTGCACTCCTGTCTGTGTATTTGAATGATAAATGCCAAGGCTTTCTATTGGGGCTTGTGTTTTTCCACAGCTGGGGTGACACACTCCCGTTATGTTTAACCTTCTCCCCCAAGAGCTGATACAATTTATTTCTTTTGGAAGGGAAATATCGGAGCCTAAGGAGGCCCAAAGCAATTTTCTTTGAAGGCTGCGTTGGCTGGGACTGCAGAAACAGTGACAAAGAGGAGATTGTGCGAGAGCGTGCTAGATGGGAGCTCAGCCAGGAAAGGGTTACTGCCTGCACAGCTTTCTCTGTCTGCAGCTCCAGGCAAAACCCAGAGAGAGACAATGATGTCAGCACTACCTCCAGGCCCAGGGCCCCTTGCCTGACAATGTGGGCAATCCAACACATTCCCATCTGCCACAACAAGAGCATTCATGCTCCTATTTCCTGACCTCTTTGGATTAAAACATGTGGATTTAAATATACATCCAGCCCCATGCTCATGCACTTGCATTGCACCAGAAATAGACTTATGGGAAACTGGCTGCAGCTTCTGCCACCCAACAGTCGGGATCTGTGTCAACGTTGTCATCAAGAAAAGCATACACTGGTCTGGTCAGGAGATTGTACTGTCATGTACACATAGCTAAAATTGCTTTTGTGCCTTGCAATGCTGCATGTAATCAGCAAGCAATCAGGAAGGGGGGGGGGGGAGCTTAGATAGAAAATGAAGATTAGTCAGAGGCAGTGATTTCAGCATTTTAACCGTATGAAACTTGCTGAGTTTTTTAGTACCGCATAGAACGTTCTGACAGCAAAGACAGACCTTGGCAGAGCTGGGTATCTGCATTCAAGGCTGGTGGAAGAGGGAGAGTGTGCGGCAGCCTTTGCACGCTGCCATGCCGGGCTGGCAGGCACAGAGAATGCGGCCCTGACAAGGAGAAGCTTTTTGTTTGCTTTACAGTGAAGCCAGTCTGGTAGTGCAAAATGCTAGTAATAGAAGGATTTTATTGCTGCTTTTATTCATGATGCCTGGGGGGTGTCTGTTGCATGCACATGGGTATCGTGTTGTTTCCTTTTCACGTCTGTGTGCGCTGCGTGTCTGTGGCTGTATGCCCATATGTATCTGTGTGTCTCCATATTTATCTGTCATTCTGCATCTGCATTGCTCAGTCTTTTCCCTTTTAAGTGTAGGAGTTGCATTTCTTTCTGCGCACAGATTAATTTTCCTTTACTTTACACTAAGGGGAAAGGAAATGTAGGGATAGCTCACATTTCGTTTATGTCTTGCTCAAAAAGGGCTTCACAATTCAGAAGTATGAATGAAGAAGAAAATGAGACTATTTCTTTTCCTTCCTCTCTCTTTTGTCTACAGTCTTCTATCTTCTCTTCCTAGTAATTTCCTTTCTTTTCCCTACCTTTTCCCCCATCAGACTGCAAACTCTTGCTCCCATAACAAATGTTTTAAATGTAATCTATGGTGCCTGCACATACAGTCAGGTCCCTTTTCATAGCATGTTTCTTGTACAGTCTTCTCTTTCTTTTCTCCCTTTTTTTTAACTCATAGTAGGCCTCAACATGGCAAATTCCTGTGGGCAGTTTGGTTTAGCATCTCTCCCCTTCATTTGGCCCCTGCCTATAACACTCAAAATCTCAGAGAGCACAACATGGGGAAGCAGAACAAAAATAAGCTCCCCAAAATCTGTAGTTCCCCTCACAAGGGTCTTGGAAGAAGGTTTAGCTGATAAAATCCTAATCGGGTGCTTGGAGGGGTGAGGCCAAATGGTTAATGTAGGATAAAAACTGCAAACCTCTTAATTCTCTTAGTGTTTGGCTTAACCTTGCCTTGACTCTGAAGAGATGCCAGTAAGTAAGGATGAGCTTGTATTAGAAATAGGATTCTCTCTTTCTGCCCAGCCCCTGCCGTGCCAGTTCCAGTATTACAGGGCACCAGTGGTACAAATGTCTCTCAGTTTCTGTTGGTGGAGGTTTGGAACCGCCTCACTTCTCAATTAGTGTAATCAAGGCCAAGACCCTGGCATCTTTCCCAAGAGCTTCCTCCCCCCTGTGAAACAGAGAATACTGAAAACTAGTCAGAAAAAGTGGAGCCAAACTGTAGCAAGCATTGAATTTCACCAGTGGCGCAATAAGGAAGCTGCCTCTAGTGTCAGCCACTCTAAATGAGGCATACAGACAACTTTAAGTGGTAATATGCATAATGTGTGTCATCCAGATATTTCAGAGCATATAATAAGCTGTGATTAAATCATTAAACTAAAGAACTTCAAAGGGGTCTGTCTGTGCGGACTGAGGATCTACATGCAAGAAATCTGCAGTCCTTCTTCGACCTTGGTACCTGATTTGCCACTGGTCTGTCTGCTTTAAACTAGTCATTTCACACTGATCTTTAATTTTTCCATCAGTAACACCAGGGGTTAATAATACTTAAGCAGAGCAGTGCATCTTGCAGAGTTGTTTTGAAGGAAATGGAGACTCTTATTGAAAGAGTCTCTGTGCGAAGACTCATTGGATAGGAACTTGCCTGCCAGTTTGAAGTTCTTTGGGAGCAAAGGGGAGGAAGCATGTTCAGCATGAGATCAGCACTGAGCTCCTCAGCGCTGTAAGGCAGGAGGGTCTGCAAGTATCAGGGGAAATACAACGTTAAAAACAAGAGCCCTGCATAGTTTTCAGGGACCCTAAATTAGCTTGTGGAACCTAGACAGAATTAAGTTTGCAGTTTTGGACTGAGACACATGCAATGCTTACGATCCACTCTTGGTGCCTGATGGATCTCTGCTTTTGTTACTTGTCCCAACTTCACACGCAAAGTCAATGAAATAGGTGAGAACAGAATATCTATGTCCTGACACCCCATCTCTTGCCATGAGCACCAGACCGGGCACCAAAAATGTGGAGAGTATGTCCCCAGGTTCCCCTGCTTTGATTAGAACCATTATTTTGATGGGGAGCTTTAATTTTTCAAAAGAAATCAAGCAGTTTCTCTGTCTTTATGGCTACACATGCATCTAATATGGCTCTCTTACCCCAGATATGAGCAGCCTTGTGAGAAGTGCTCAGCAGCTAGTTTGGGAGCGGTGCAGAGGAAGAGAGGAAGCCTGCAAGTCACATCCTCCTGACCGCCTTCCCCTTCACTGATCTGTTCAGTCACACCGCCTGAAGGAGCCATTTGGGGAGATTTGAGAATGTATGGAGCAAGCACTCCTTTTCATTTACGGTCAAGATAAACAAGGGTATCAGCTGAAGCAGAGCTGCTGAGGTGTTCTGTGTACTTCAGTGCCAGGCCGTAGTGGCTGCTGCTTAGGAGATGGATTTACTAAGATTATTAGTAAGTATTATTTGGAGGTGACTGAAATCGCTGGGTGAACTCCAGAGGATTAGCTTTCCAAAGATAGCAAATGCAAAAAAAAGCAACCCCAAACAAACAAGCCACCAGTACCAGTTGTGTTTATTTAATAAAGTCTCTGCACAGGATTAGCTCACAAGCATTTGCTTGTTTTTGTGGCTGGAGATATGGGGGATGGGAAGGAGGAACCATCTTAGCATGTAATTCCCCGAGTAAAAGCAAAGCTGCAGCACAGCATCTGGCCCAGTTCACGGAGTAGGTGACAACCTGGTGTGAGCAGTGCAGGCAGAGGAGGAACCACCTCTTCCTGGATTGCACCGGATTTAGGGAGCCTAGCATGCAGCAGCTCTGATACAGAAATAACCTGGGTGAGGAAGGCCCTGCTCAGGAACGATCATGTCCCTGTATAAAGGGCAAGGCGAGAGCCTTAGGCAGGGCGTCACGCTGACCCGAGCCTGAGAAACTGGCCTGTGGGAGAGAGAGCAGCAATCAAAATAGTTATCTCCTATTCTCTAGCAAGGCCATAAGAGGACCACAAAGTGCTTGCAGGCATGAATTCTCCAAATATCACCCTCACAAGCCCATTCCTGTGGGATGGAGGTTGGTATTACTACCCCAGATGGCAAACTGGAGGCAGTGAGAGGGTGTCCAACGTTGCACAGAGAGCAGGCCAGATGGGAACACAGGCAGGGTAGCAAGAAGGGAAGACAAAATCAGAAGGAAAAAGCCATCCCTCAGAGAAAACTGAGGGGGAGAGGGGCTTTAAGGACCAATGTAGCCCATGTTTTAATGTTGTTTTGGTGCCTAGATACTGTTCTTAGATGACTTCCTCCAAAATGGTGCTGGAGAGTGTTCTAGAACAAATGAGTCAGTTCTGCGGTGCAGTTTGGCTGTCCCTGCTTCAGCGCTGCCACCCAGAAGTGGAGCCATGTGGAAGTTTCCCACCGACCCTTCAGCCTTCCCCAGCATTGCACTACCAGAAGCATGGTCACCCAAAGGAGAAGTATCTTGTGTTGATCTTCAGTGATTCATTGGGGGAAGTGGCAGGAGAAACTGAGGGATTCTCTGTTCAAGCCAAGGTACTGAAAAGGGGTCTGTGAAGCCCTCTGCCCTTGCAGTTTCCAGTGAAACTGCTTGTTTTCTTTCATGACAAGCTGCTTGCTTGTCACCTAAATCCACAGGAGTTGCACTGGCTCCTCTTCCATCCTGCAGAAAAGTCCCTTATGCAGAGCTGAGGCTGGTTTGCTGTTGCCTGTGCTTCCCAAGACTTTCCTAGGCACCTTGACAACAGCAGCAGAACTCCTGGTAAACTCCAGATTTTGTAAACCTGTTCAGACAGGAAAGGCCTTTAATTTTACACAGTCACAGTGCAGAATGGGACTTACGAATATAATTTAGCAACCTCACTCCTCAGCTGGGGGAAGGGGACAATGCACTACTTAACTCTTCTGGGATAAGCTATGACAAGTGAAAAAAGGAGGAGGGAAAGGCTGCAACTCACTCAAATGGAAGAAAAGGTGTGGGAACACAGTGATGCAGTTTTATATTGAGTGGACAGAATTGTCTGGTAACCTGTGTGCCTAATCCCATGCCGAGATTGAAGGATATGTCAGCAGTAACTAAAATAGAAGCTAAGTGGGAGGTATAGAGCCCTGGATCCAAACTACCTGGCTTTTACAGGAGATGTCTTTGGTGGTAAAATTTGTGTTACTGAAATCCTTGATTCCTACTAAAGAGAAAGTAAGAGAATGTTGGACTAAAAGGCAGAGGAAAAGGGGAGAAAAAAGGAAGAAAAAAGAGAGGGACAAGGAGAAAGAAACTGTAGCATTTCAGGGTCATGTCCTCATCTCTTTCTGTTGGGCTCCAAATTTTTGATAGCAATCATAATTTCCACATGAGAAGCTGATGGTTGAAGAAGCTATTTTCTTTCATAGATAAAATGAAAATACCCACATTAAAATAAAAGTGGCAGGGTTTTCCTTTTCCATGAGTTCTTCATGCATTAGAGAAACATCCTCCGTTCTCAGGAAAGGAGACAAAAGCTAACATTTATTTGGAAAACTGGAACATGTTTTGCAGTAGGAATAAAAGATAGTACAGGTCTGGTCTGGTCTTCTCTAACTCTTGATTTACACAGCAGTCCAAGGAGCTTATTGCTTTCACTCTCGGAAGCTGATCGAGCAGGTGCAGGTTGCAATGCTTTGGTGGTGAATAGATGGGTCCCCAGCCTAGGCTCTAGATTGACTTCTGGAGGATCTCACTTCTCCAGACAGAGAGAAGTGCTGTGGCACATGTCTTACTGCCAGGATATGTGAACCCATGCAAGGTAAAGGGAGTTGACTCTATGCCTGTGTGTGACTGATTCACAACATCTCCAGAAAAAATCAAGCCCCTTTAGTGAGATTCATTGGGCTGCTCTAATTTACATCAGAGAACCCAGCACCCCATGACTGGTGACACCAAAGGTGGTTTAAGGCCACCTCTGTCCTTGGACTTAATACATACATAGAGTATAGCCAAGACTAAGGGTCTGTCTCTGTGATAAATACCCACTTTTATGGGACTGTGGCCATAGTCCAATTTAACATTATAAAGTAATTTTCTGTGACAATTCAGATCCCAACTTCATCACTCTCATCTTTCTCTCTGATATATTTTAGTGTTTGGTATTATGCCTAATATGGAGAGATTGCAATGAACTAGATGAGGCATTTAATAAAGGAGATGTCTGGAAAGTGAGAAGGTTTTTATCTCTGAAAAAGTCTTCCAGTGATTTGTTGGAATATCCTATTTCAAAATGGATTTGTCTTAGAAGGGCCACATTTGTGTGATTTGTCCTCAATAGAAATTAGAGCCTCTCAGTATTTTTATGCAGCTGAATGATTATTTTTTGAGTTATTCATTATAGACTTCTGAACCTCTCAGGAGTCTGTGAGCTCTTTATGAGACATATGAAGGGATGCAGACTCACTAGCAGAGCAGAGAAATTCCCAGGAGGAGAGAGATTTGTAACTAAACTGAGATGGACAGAAAGAGATGGGAGAAGGTAAACTTCAGAAAGCCTGGAATAAAAGCAAATTCGTTAACAGCCTAACAACGATCTAGACTCCTGCAAGTCAGGAACAGAGCAGGCTATACTGAGGATGTTTAGAAGAAAGCACAGGACTATCCTGCAAAGTTTTATTTCATATCTGGTTTGGCAGCAGGAGAAAGATAAAAGAAGGTTTGGTTTCTAGGGCTTTCTCAAAACAGTGACCCTGAAATAAACATGCCTGCTATCTTCAGAGGACCCACTCATGTTATTGACATGCAGGATACTCTCCAAAAGAAAAGTCATTTGTTCAAAATAGCATGTTTACAACCAGCAGGGCATACAGGTCAAAGTGAAAAAGAGCAAAATCGCTATTTCTGAGAAGCTACAAACCAAGGAATTTAAAGAAGATGCACAGACAGAAGTTGTACGTACTGTAAATGCCTAGGCCTCTCAATAAACACCTTTGGGATTCCCAGCCTGGTTAGGAAAACATTGCATAGCAAAGCTCTTTCTTACAAAGAGACAATTAGATAAATACCACCTGCTGATTGTGAAACTGGCTAAAACTTACTGGGATCCACGCATCTTACAGGATCCGGCTTATTTTCGTACCTGGGAGCGAAGTCTGATAGAGCTGCATATTAAATGAAATGGGACAGAGCCAAAGCTGGCTAAATAATGGAAACGTATTTGCGAATATTTATTCAGTGAAAATATTGCCAAAATTCAGAATATTATTGAAAATGAATTATTTAATCAGCTCCAGATGAAACTCCAACAGAATCCCTGGCTGTACCATTCTGCCAACAAGTATTATGCATGCATAGCACTCCCTCCACAGTGACTGCAGAAATGCGCTCTGCTTGCCAGTCCCCAGGAAAGGATTCAGCTCTGCTGTAAGCCGCGTCGAAGTTTCACAGCACTGATAGAACTACTCAGTCAGGGATGGACTGAATCAGGCCCGTGCGCAGAGCTGGGCACACTAATGGGTATGCTGAGGTCAGAGATACACCACACCAGTATGGCCATACAGAAGCTCCATGTACAAATAAATGGGTGCATATAGGATATCTGTTAGCGTGTGGCAGCGTTTCTCCCTCCATGTAGGTGTGTGCTCTATAGAAATGTGCACGGGCTCATGCAGCCGTGGTGCAGTGAGGGGACATAAATGTTTTTGGCAGCTGTGCGTTGGGGTAGATGTGTGTGTGCTATATGAGCTGTCCCACCTGTGCCCTTTGGGGCACCGTTCTCCATGAACCGCCTGGGGAAAAGGGGATTCCACAGGGCCCCGTCTTTGGTCTCTTCCTCTACTGTCTCCATCTCTTATTTTCAGGTAACCTTTTCTACAAACAGGTCCTTATGTTGCCAGGGTATGGGACGCCTATTGCACGACTGTATAGAACTTCACGTTGTTGCGTGGTGCGGCTGCAGGTATCTGTTCTCCTGCGTGCAGCATCGGCCCGGGGAAGCCTGCGCTTCTTCCCATGTCATCTGCAGTTCACCAGCAGCACTTTCTCCCTTTGGGCAGAGGACTTTTGCCTGGGCTCACACCCAGATCCGCTGTTTAAGCAAAGGCTAGAGGCAGTGCTCAGTGAGGAAGTCCTGCGTATTTCAGGCAGGTTTAGGGACATTTGTTCTTTATCCCACACAACACACATAATTCAGGTCAGCTCTCTCCTCTCTGCCGTGGCCTGCTCGAGCACATGCTATTTCCAGATCAGGTCACACATTCCGCCCTCTCACTCGTACCACCATTGAGCCTGTTCCTTCCATTAGGGTTTAATGAGAGGCCCACCAGCCATGGCAATCCCAGGCCTCCAGTCATTGCAGCAGCCAAGGTCAAGCCCGGGGCAGGAATTGTCCACAAATACAGACACAGGAGCAAAAGGAAGGAAAGAACAATAAGAGCCATTTACTTCCCAATGCACTTGAGTGCTTGAGAGAAACTGTCCCCCCAGATTGCTGAGTCAGCAGCGGCTGACAAATTAGTCAACAGGATGACTGGGCCTCAGCTCCTGGCAATTAGCATTGACAAAGCTTTGTGTGTGCCTGTGTGTTTTCCCATTAGCTGTGGCTTGCACGCCTGCGGAGGGAGGAGGGACTGGGGAAGGAAATGGCTTGCTTTGACTTCGCAAACACATGGAATTTGCATTCCCAAGGTCGCGCAGCAGTCATTTGGCTTCCTGTTTCAGCATCTTTGCAGGCTGTAGCCGTTATGAATAGAGTATGCTGAGAGCCTCTGAGGAGGGAGGTGCATCAACACAGCTGGAGGAAGGACGAGCCCTGAATTGCAGTAGCAGAGACACTTCAGATTGGGAGGGGTGCAGTTTAACCGATCAGTGTGCCTAACAAAACCAGGTATTGTCAGGGTTGAGGAGTGTTGGCAGTAGTCAGACAGAGGAGTTCACCAGTGAGAATGGTATCGCTAATACTAATACTCAGTATTGGAATAAGAAGGGTGTCACAGATCCAGAGCGAGAGGCTTTGGCAGAGCTCAGAGCGATGAAATGATAGATGGAGACAGTGGGGGATAAGGACTGGAATAAAAGAGGATTCTGTAGGTCAGGAGTTCAGTGTCTTGTCAAAGTGATTTTGGAAGCCAGGGGCTAAAAGGTGGAGCTGCAGGTCAGGATTAAGCTGAACCTAAGAGCTGAGTTCTGTCACCGTTTGGCAGAGGTCACTGCCTCCAAAGCAGGCTGTGGGGGTCATGGCCCATGCTGTGAACAATGACATTTCCTGGATTCAGCTCTAGTGGAAGTACAAACACACTTTGTTGTTAAAATCCTGTGCATCTCCTCTTGCCTTCCCATCTTCGAGGCCAGGTCACCAGTGCCCTCAGACAGGGTTCGAGTTGAAAGTCCTCAGAGGACCCTGGAAGGAGAGGTCAAGTACATCTGCTTTTTTAGCATTACCTTCATCCAATGCACATCCATCTCCCTAGCAAGTCAGACACTACCATATTATCATTCTCGTTCACGATGAGCTGGTCAGTCCGATTTAACCGAAGTTCAGTGGTGCCCCCAGCTCTGAAAGGCCTAGCTGTGACCCATGGAGATTTAGAGGGCTTTGTTCTGGGTGCTCAGAGACCCCTCTCTCTGTCTACAGGCTTTCACAAAAATTGAGCTCAACTGAGAGCAGCAGAAGCATTCAAGCTATCAGTCCTCCTGTTTGCGAGGGTGGGGGTGAGAGACACAGTCTTTGTATCCAGGGCACCACAACACACTCCCTTGCTGAGCGTAACTGGAATCTCTGGACTTCAAATCCTGCTGCTGAGAGCCTAGCAACAAGTGAATGTATCTACTTAAGATTTTAAGGAAGGAGTAGGTTAATGGAGGTGAAAGTAGGTCAGAATGTTTTATTTTCTGAGTTTGTTGGGTTTCTTTCTAGGAACTGTAATGCTCCGCTTGTAAGTCGTCTTTGTATCCAGTGACTAGCAGCGCCATATCCATTTACACTCCTTTATGCAACACTAAACTTGAGACAGTTCATTCCCCTTCTGTTGATGGACAAGCTGCCTCACACTACCTCACGTTTACCAAAGGAAAGGAGCGTGCACCGAGGTGCTTCCTACGGAGCAGCTGACACCCAGCAGCTTGCTGTCCCTGTGGTGACCTCTCCTCGTCTTCGATCCCTATGATTTTCTGCTTGGTTGTAGGCTGATTTAGGGCAGATTTTTACTAATCTCTTATCTGCTGAACGGTGTTTTCTGAAAATACCAGCTGGCATCTATCTGCATCATTAGGTGTCTAAATAGCTTTTGAATCTGGGTCTCTTCCTCCATGCTTCAATTCTTCATCTAATAAAAGGGTCTAACTGTACTTTGGGCTTGGGTCACGGTTGTATGCCTGCACGTAAATGTGGCTGTGGAGGAGCTGTGGCCATCCAGGTGCTCCTGTGCTCCTGTCGAGGAATGTGGCTGGGGCCTTCCTTCTGCCCCTTCTGACACGGTGGTGGTTGGTTATGCCTGACTATTGCTGCTGTGCCTGAGCTTCAAAACTTTAACCTGTGAATTTTGCCATCCTGTCAGCCTACAAGGAGTAAATCCATTTCATTCAGGACTCAAACCACTACAGATGCAAGGAAATAATGAGTCCTGAATTGCTCAGGTTTAGACTTCTGCAGTACCAAGAAACTTCAGAGAGGCCTTGCTGCTGTGGTCTTGCACCTTGTAGAAAAAAACACGGCTGTCTAACCCACGTAACACATGTAATTTATCAGATATGGATCCCATAAGAAACCATGGACAACGATCAGCTGAGTTCTCTCTCTGTTCACTCATTTAACTTTCCTAGTGAATGTCAGAAAGTGGATTATCACTTCATTACAAGTGATAGAGTTCAGGGCAGCTTCACTGCAAATTCAGGCCCTCAGTTTTAGTTCCATCATTTTGCAACACTTACCTCTGTTCTCTTTCAGTAACAGATCTCAGTGATCCCCTTGTCTGATGGCAGGATGGAACAGGAGGAGAAAGTGTCCAGACCATGTGCTTGTAGGACATGCCACTATTTGAATTCTTAGTTCATGGGAAATCTGCTCATGTTTTCTCAGCATTATCCTTTGGATCTAACCGCCAGAGCCAATTCTACCTTTGGGAGAAAAGTATCATAGAATCATAGAATAGTTTGGGTTGGAAGGGACCTTTAAAGGTCATCTAGCCCAACTCCCCTGCAATGAGCAGGGACATCTTCAACTAGATCAGGTTGCTCAGAGCCCTGTCCAACCTGACCTTGAATGATTCCAGGGATGGGGCATCTACCACCTCTCTGGGCAACCTGTTCCAGTGTTTCACCACCCTCATTGTAAAAAATTTCTTCCTTATATCTAGTCTAAATCTGCCCTCTTTTAGTTTAAAATCATTACCCCTTGTCCTATCGTGACAAGCCCTACTAAAAAGTTTGTCCCCATCTTTCTTATAAGCCCCCTTTAAGTATTGAAAGGCTGCAATAAAGTCTCCCTGGAGCCTTCTCTTCTCCAGGCTGAATAACCCCAACTCTCTCAGTCTTTCTTCACAGGAGGGCGTTCCATCCCCCTGATCATTTTCGTGGCCCTCCTCTGGACCTGCTCCAACAGACCCATGTCTTTCCTGTGCTGAGGCCTCCAGAGCTGGAGGCAGTACTGCAGGTGGGGTCTCACCAGAGCAGAGTAGAGGGGCAGAATCACCTCCCTCGACCTGCTGGCCACGCTTCTTTTGATGCAGCCCAGGATACCAGTTGGCTTCTGGGCTCCAAGCGCACATTGTCGGCTCATGTCCAGCTTTTTGGCCACCAGTACCCCCAAGTCCTTCTTGGCAGGGCTGCTCTCAATCCCTTCATCCCCCAGCCTGTATTGATGCCGGGGGTTGCCCCGACCCGGGTGCAGGACCCTGTATCCCAATCTCTGTTTGAGTGATACCAGCAGTACTGCTTCTTCGCATTGTTCTGAGCTGGTCCTGCATTCCCATCAGAAATAGAGGAAGAAGTGACATACTCTATGATAACTGTTGTTCTTTGAGATATTATACTTCACATGGGCCTCGTGACTGCGTTGACACAACCGCAAGCTAACACCGCCATCAGACTATGAGGGAACAGAAAGTTTCAGCTGGTCTGCTTTTTCTCGCCTACTACAGAGTACCAGAACCACATGGTTCACACACGGCCATGCCAAACAGTTGTTTAAACAAACCTTATGTTTGTTCACATGAGGTACATGTGCAACTGCACCAAGATCCATGCTGACTGCAGCATTTGAAAGAACACCTGAAAGGGTACCTCATCGGGATATCATAATGAAAAATATGTCAAGGACAAGGTAGTGCCCAGGTGTCATAGTGAGGACACAAGGGTGTCTAAGATACTGTAACTTTGAGAGTCAGCTTCCTCTATCTAGCCATGTTTTATTCCAAATGAGCTATGATTCGTGCAGCAAATAAACTAGGGATGGATGGATACAGTGCTGAGGTGCAGAAGTATTTTGGTAACACTGAGTTATGACAGATTGTTACTAGCAGTAATTCCCTTTTCTTTCCTGAGGCACACTCTTAAAAGAAGCTACTTTCAGGAAACTGCCTCCAAATAACACTCTCCCTGTCTGGCTGATACCAACTGTCTCTCCTCTGCTCTTTAAAGTGGGTAAATTTTGGAGTCTAAAAGGTACATGCAGGACAGGGCAAGTTTCTTTAACGTGGCCCTGACATTATTCCTCCTGCCCTCCTGGAAGTAATGTGCCTGAGAAATGCAATGGCCTCTTTTCTGAGCTGGCAAGCAGTGCCATTTGTAGTGTTGATACTTGTCCCAGTGGGACTTGGGCTGAGATTTTTCCATCCTTCCCTTGCCCAGTTCATTTCGTCCAGAGTGCCAAAAAGCTGTCAAATGGCACATTTGCAACTATCGATCTAGACTGGGCTGGACCTGATGACATGAAGGTGAAAGGATCTGGAGTCTGTTTTCCTGTCCTGCTAAGCTAGCCAATATCTCCTTGTGCTTATTCAGGGGGTTAGCTCTGATAATGTCAGTATGAATATTTTGCTGCCATTTAGCTAATAGCTACGTTTCCCGTTGTAAAATCATGTAAAGGGAAATAAGGGGAAAAGAATGCCGTGGCAGGAGACAAAGGCACAATTCAGTGGCTGGTTTAAGGCGTGCTCATGCCATAGGCCAACTCCTGTTTAATGGCAGGTCTGACATAATGGTGTCCAACTGCATTGAGCAAATATCTCTGAAAAGATGTTTTTACAATCCAAATCCTTGAGATTATCATCTCACCATTTCTCGCCAGCTGTTCTTCAGTCTCAGATACCATATGCAGAGCAGATCCAACTCAAAAAGAATGAAAGGACTATAGTATCTCACTAAGAAGCAGTTAACCCCCCCCCCCCAATATCAATGGTAAAAATAATTAAGTCTTTCTACTTCTCTAGTGTGTTCCATCTGAGGGTCTCAAAGCATTTTACAAGCTTTAATTAATTAAACTTTTCATCTCCTCCCTGAGGCTTTTTCTGTGCTGGAGGTGGTTCAGTCCAGTTTGGTAGATGTGGCTGTGGAAATCACAGCTGATTCTCAAACCAGCGGTTAAAAACTGCCTCCAGAAATCTTCAGTTCTTAGAACTGCTGTCCTTTCATCCCACAGCTGTGCTTCCCAGTCTTAGTTTGGTGGATGATTTCTCTTCCTCTGGCCCATGCAGGCTCAGATCTGCAGGTCCCATCTCCTAGCTCTGCCTTATCCTGGGTGGGTGATGCCACTGGCACAATGCCCGGGAGCTAAACTGACCCTCCACTAGCTCCAGAATTACTGAAGTGTTTAAGCAGCTTAAAGCCACTTTTGGGTTCCATAACCCTCTCTTCCAGTTAGACCAGGGGATCTGGACTAGAAAGAAATGAAAAGAAGGGATAAGGATCATTAAGTGCAAATATTTGAAAAGTAACTCTTTAGGTAAGCATTTTAATTTGAAATATGCCAAGTTTTTCAAATAAAATATAGAAATTCCTTATCCTATTGCTGAAATCCAGTTATTCTTAGGGCTGAACGTGATGATTATGTAACAGTACAGAGCAGCACTTCCATCATCTTTTAAGGAAGGGAGGAATCAGATTATATCCAGCTGAAACTGGAAAGAAAGTGGGAGAAGGTAGACATTAACTACCCAAACTGGGAGGTAGTCATTGGGATTCAGTTCCCATCTTAAAGGAAATATATCAGAAAATCTGTAATCATAATTAATATTTTGTATTACTTGACTTTTTAAAAACAGTGATAATAAAAATAGTAAAAGTAATAAATAAACAACTATGCTAAGTATGCAGCAAGCCTTGGGGCTTTTGTTGGCAAGAGAAACTGTTGAAATACTTTTGCATTGATATTTATGTAACATCTTTTGTCTTGGGGATCCCAAACTATATCACCAACTGCAGCATTGAAAAGCTTGTGAACAAGGCAAGCCATATGTTGTTTTGTTAACAATATCATTTTGGAAATCATCTGTAGCATTTCTAATTAAAAATATGTAGTGTAAAGTATTTGATTTCATTAATTTGAGTTCAATACTGTGCATTCCTCACCTAGAAACCAAAGCAACTGGCACATTATAAATATGCTGGCATATAGAATAGTAGGATGAATTAATAATTTAATAATATGTACTGCTAACTGTGTGTCATATGTTTCTTTCTGAGCAAAGTGCTTTACAAAGGCTGGTGGTAATAGAGAATGATCCTTCCAGTTAATTAGAAATGTATACTTTGTTCCTGAGAAACACAATTATCCATTCATTGAATTCTACAGTTTCTTTGTGTCTAGTGCCTTTTACTGCCTATGTTTTACAGGTAAAGTAATAGGAGGAATACACTAAACCTTACAGTCAGTGGCAAGGCAGGAACAAATTCAAGTCTCTTGATCCTCTCTCTCAACATTGAAAACATTGTTCCTCTCTCAGTTTCACTGAGCAAGGAACACAGGACTGGAAGAAAGGCTTTTCTAGGATGACCTTCTGGGTCATCCTTTCCTGTTTCCTGCCATCAGGGGCACCATGTCCTATCATGGCTTTTGTGACTGTGACAAAGAAAGAATGAGTCACACTGCTGGACACCAGACTGCTCATTGATACAGTTCAGGTTGCCTTTCTGAAAAAAGGCAAGGGTGGTATCTTAATGGAGTTCGCAGTAGGAAAAGGCTGGTCTGGTTTGTGCTCTGGGATTAGAGGAGAATGGCAGCCTTCCAGTTTCAGGTGCTGGGAATTCAAAATAAAGTTGCTGCTGAGTAGGGTTTTTCTCACAGACTTGGCTTGAGCTCTGCACTTCCCCAGCCGTGTCAAACTGTACTTTCTTAACACTAGAAGACTCTTTTTAAAACACAAGAGAAAATAAATTCAGGAAGCATTTTGTAAGAGCATCCTGCAGACTACCTTTTAAACTGGTGCCTGAGTTTATTTAGGTTGGTCACAGGATTGGAAGGTAGGATTAGAAGATCATTCCATTCATTCCCTTGTTCCCAGCAGGATAGCATTCCTGGCAAATGTTAGCTGAACTGTTCCTGAGGCTTTCTGATGAGACACTCCACATCCTTCTCTTGGGTCCTCTCTAGGCCTGTTCACCGTAACAGCTTATCGTCTCCCTTGCTGTGATTATTGGGCCATTTTGTCCTTCTCCATGCTCTGTATGAGCTAGCCCTGCCTGAAGAGGTGTACTAGGTGTGTTATCTGTTTACAAGTCCTTGCATGTATTTGGTCCAGTTTCCCTCACCTTTACATCATATCAGTGGATGTGCACAGGCGTCAGCAGGGCCATCAGGGAAGAGTTCAGGGAACACAGTGGGAATGTCCTCTCTCCGAGAGCTGGGAATTCTCAGCTTGTCTGAATTTCCTGTGCGGAGACTGTTTTCCTCCGTTACTGTACAGTGCTCAGCAGGCTGACGGCACATGGGAAGTAGACAATTCTGTAGCCAATTTTATTCTTTCTCATTTTACTGTCAAGGGGAGGGGAATTCACAAAAATTGTGAGGATCTTACCCACTTCCCCTCCCCACTGCAGAGCTGCTGATCTATTTTCATTTCATAATATAAATAGTTACAGAAACAAAGCTCCCCAAACCTTGAAGTGAATCCCAGCATGTAGCGCCATACATGGCAAATCTATGTGATCATGCTTCTTATCACTGTTGCCTCCATCCTCCCTACTTGGCTACTATCCTTTGGTTCCTGTCTTAAGCTCTCTCTGTAAGGTTTCAGAGCATGAGAGGACCAGCAGCTGGATGGCAGGGACAGGCAAGAAGATGGTGTAGAAGACAGCATGAGGGATTGGGAAGTAGGTGAGTGACAGCAGAAGGGTCACAGGAACACTGATGAAGCTGGGAAAAGCATATACAATCACAGAAACATTCTCCTATGGAATCTGGATTGGAATTCATTATATCTGCATGCTGACATTACTCGTCTGTCAGCTTACAGCTGTGAAATCCACTGGCAAGGTGTGCATCTCTGTCTTTAATAGTACATGCATTTGAAAAAACATCAAGCCTTCTAATGGTACTAAATCCCTTGTCCATAAAGTCAGGCTGTAGGAAGACTGAAGAGGGCAACTAGACATTGAAATCTGAGTTTGGTTCAATTCACTGGGCTGGAAGGAAGATTGATGATGTCCTCATTCGCTGAACACTTCAGGACACCTGGTATACTGAATAGGCAGGGGTCTGAGGGAAGGGAAACGAGAGTAAAAGACTGTATTGCTGCACATGCATTTCTCACCTCTTTATTTTTGAGTGCTGGCCTCTGCAATCTTTACACTTAAATGTAGGTGTTTAAAATACTATTTGTAACGTGTTTAAATTAGTAGTACTACTGTCATTTCCCCAGCCATCTTAGAAACACCTGCCTCTGTTTTGGGTTTCTTACTCCTTCTTAAAGCTCATGCAAGGTGTTGAAACTGTTACTCACACAAGTCATGGGTTAGGACAATCAAAATATATCGAGTCTTTATCCCTCTTTTTATTGCCTTAGTTAGATCTTACCAAACACCAGATGTTATGTCGTGGTACTTTGTAATCTTCATTGCTTCATCCCTATATGTCGTTCCGAATCAGACCTGGATGGATCCCCGAAGGGGTGACAGAGCTCACTGCTACTGTGTTCAAAGCAGACGCTGTTGAGAGCTGCGTCTCTGTCTATTGGGTCTAAGGAGAATTTCCTATCTAAATATACTTGACTGAAATAGGTTGGAGGGGATAATCTAGCACTAACCTCTCCTTCTCCCATCCCCCTGGTTGGAGAGTCGATGGGAACTAATAGGTCTTTTCCTGCCTAACATCTCTGATTCACAAAACTTTCTGTGGCTGAAGTGGTGCCAGGAGGCAGAGGGGTTATTTTGGGGCAGATTCCTTTTCATTTGTTTTGTTTTCCTCTTTCTATAGCAGTGTGGCAATCCCTGTCCTGGCAGCAGGGATGCCCTGAGGGAAGGGAGAGGAGCTGCTGCTGAAGAGAGAGAGAATTCTTCATGGCTGCTTGTCCTCTCTTTGACTGCGGCATCAGCTGGGGGCTGGGGGAGGAGAAGTGCCTCAGGCTCATTCAGTTGACCCATGGTTATTTTTAGCTCCTTAATGCTCTTTCCAAGTCCCCCCTTCCCTTCCCCTCCCCCCCCACCCCCGAGCTTATTTCTCTCCTCTTGGCAAATGGCACTTCATGAGCTACTCAGTCACAGGTTAGAAAGCACTGAAAAAAGTCAAAGGGCAGGCAACTGAGGTACTCCGCTGAGAGAGGCACTTGAAAGGTCAGGAAATGCCTGGGCCGTGGGTAGGAGCCCCTCCTAGCTTAGCTCTGCTTATTAAGCAGGCTTGCCAGCCCATGCAGACAGGGTGATGGGGCTCAGATCTGAAAGAGCATGTGAAGGAGGCAGAGGAGGAAGAGGAGAGGGTAAAGGAAGAGTAGGAAAAGAGATGGGGAGATAGGATAAGGAGAGTTGTGGTATACAAAGGGGACTTGAGTGAGGTGAAGGAGGATATGCGCTGTTGGAGCATGACTGAGAAAAAGAGGAAAGAGGAATGGAGAGCAATTTTACTTCCCCCAGATTGCAAGCCTGGAAGATCTCTCGACAAAGGCCTGTGGGCTTCCTGTTCCCCTGGGGAGTCCCTACATGTCAAAGTCAGGCCCGTGTCCTACAGGACTGCAAGCCTGGAGGATCTCATGCCAAAGGACCCTGGGCTTCCTCTTCCCCTCAAAGCCAGGCCCATGTCCTATAGGCATTGGAAGAAGGCATGTAGGTAGCTCCCCTTAGAGGACACACCTCTTACCTTCCCATCGGATGGGAGTTGCCAGTGAAAGGTGAACAGCTGGCCAACAGGAGGGTGCTGTGTGCTGGAGAAAGACAGGTCTTAGTCTTTGGGGAGAGAATCGAGAGCCACCGTGGAGAGGCTTTTCCTGTGCTTTGCAGAGCTGCCAGCAGCCTGCCCCAGCTTCTGGCTAGTAAAGCATCAGGTGACGTCTGAAGCTGGGCCCAAATCCTAGGACCTTGGTCAAAGCAGGAGTGCAGGATCTAAAATTCATCTGCACCAGGTGCTGATAGAAAGCGATGCAGCTGTCAGGCAAAAAATAACTAACTCCTGAGGTGCCCGGCTGTGGAGGACCTGAGCATGGGGTGCTCCAAGGGCTTATGGCATCTCTGCCTGCATGTGCCAGTGTGTCTGTCCATCCATTTATGGTTTTGGCCCTTAACATGTGCAGTATTTGAACTTTCCAGACAATACAGGATTTCTCCTCACTGTGCCCCGGGAGGCAGGGTTACAGTGCACTCTCCTTCTCCTCCCGCAGGAGCTGGGGAGCAGCTCCTGCAAGCCGCAGGGCAAGCCTTTCCCCATCCTGGTCCTGTGGGAGGATGAACAAGCCACTCCCTTTCCCTTCTCTCGGTGGGGACCCGGAAAGGAGCAGCTGGGTGGCTCCACTGGCTACTGTAGCCGGGCCCAGTGTCACGCTGATGCCAGAGCAAAAATAACCTGCTCAAAATAACATGGCTCCCCCTCTGCACCATATCCCCCTCTCCTTCCTCCCTGTAGCCCGCTCTTTACAGTAGCTTCTTCTTAGTTTTCTGAAGTCCCAGTTGTGTGTGCTTGTCTCAGGCAGGGGAAGCGGGTTGCCTGGTTACAGTCCCTTTGATGAGCAGTGCAGTCCCCCTGGAAATCAGGCTGCAGTCCCTCCTCTCCCCTCCCCTTCCCCAGCATTGTTGCTCAGTATGAAAAGATGGATTTGGATCCCCGGAGGGCTTCTGAGTGCAAAAAAGGGATGGGGGGAAAAACAAAGCATCACAAATGTCAGCATTCCCTCCTCACCCCAAAGAAACAGCAAGGTGTAGGGATCGCAGAGACAGGCAGGGCCAGGAGACTATTCCACCCGTTGCTGGAGGCCAGCATGAAGCTGGTCCTAACCTGATAAAAGAGGATCCCACACCTGAACTGAGCCAAGAAGCCACTCTGAAATGTGCATCACGAGCAACGGAGATTAGGACTAATTGATATAGTCCAGCAAGGGCAAGCCCAAGTGAGCTTACCCAGCCGTCAGGATAATCATTGCTCTGAAAATGAAATTGCACAGAATGGGGCAGGGTTGGGAGGGGATAAAACAATTCCCATTCCTCTTGGTGTGTGAAAGGATAAAACAATTCCCATTGCTCTTGGTGTGTCTTACTTCACAGTTTCGCAATTACACAACTTCCTTGGCACCAGACAGCTTCTTTTGGCTGATGCTGCTAGAAAAATTGGCTAATGTGGAAAAGCACCACGATGTGCTTACAGGTGTCTAAGCTGTAAAGACCACAAGGAAATGTTCACGTTGTTTCAAAAAGCTTTAACCAGGAAGAATATCAGAAAGATGAAAGAGCATTTACTATCAATATCAGAAAAAATATTCAAATCAGTCTTTTTTGCTTGCTTTATTCCCGAATTTTCTCAATGCAAAAAGCCACACCTGCTCCATTTCTAGATAACAAGTACATATACTGGAAATCCTTACAAAGGATAATTTCTCAGCAACATTACAAAGTCTCCACAAAACAAAATTCTGTAATTGAAAACTACTATCAATATTACCGAAAGCATTCTTGTACTCAAGCCATCTGTCTTCAGTGGTGTGTCTCCACCTTCCCTGTAAGCCTGTGACATGGGCCAATTTCAGATAAAAGGTAACAGAATAATCAATTTAAACTGGCTGGTTCCAGAGGAGAGCTCCTGCTCCAGAAGTCCAGTAAAGTAGGTGGCTTTTGTAGCAGAGCCTAAAATACAACAGATGAAATATAAAATACAAATACATTTCAGGACCAGAAGGAGAAAAAAATCCCTAAACTAAGACTCTTTTATGGGGGTTGCCCTGCCAGGAGCACTCAGCTCCCTCGTCTGTACAGGCAGGGCATCAGCTGAAGTGCCTCTGCTGACTACGGCGCTGCAGGATCTTGGTGGGAGGTAGGTATCTCTCAGTTACACAGGTCTCACTCAGGGCTCTATTGAACCAAACAAACATTGCACGTTCCCCAAGAAAAGCGATGGCCACCCACTGCAGTTTGGTGAGCACTGGAGTTCCCAGTGAGAAAGTCTATTTAGCTGGCAGTCATCTGTGTTCTGCAGTAGTTTCAGTTTCTTAGTGCATTTAGAGTACATCCCCTGATGCAGTGCTTTAGAGCGCGTTGAGCATGACATAACTCATAGATGACAGTAAGGATTTCTGCTCCAGGAGGAATGGTTGCAACCTTTTAGCCACATTAAGATAGAAAAATGCAGTCTTGGACACTGGCATGTATGGTAATCTAAAATCATCCTGTGCTTTGATAGCTTCCCCATGGGGCAAACAAATGTGCCAGTGACGACAGGCCCCAGCAATCAGAAAGACTCATGCCAGCTCTGCCATACTCCTTGGTTGCTTCCTTCAACCTATCATCAGCACCTCAGTCATCTCTTAATGTAATGTTGGAGAGTTACAGTCAGGCAACTGTGGGTTAAGGCATTCAGCTGCATCATATGCAAGTCAAAAAAGAGTAACCACAAAGCTGGGATTCATCCCTGTATACAGAATGCCACAAGTCATGCCTTCTTTCTGGCCCTTCTATTAATCCAATATGAATATCAAGTAATGAAAGTAGCAAGACAGAACTGCACAGCACCCAGCAAGTGAAAAGCCCTATAGCAATTGCCACTAATATCCTTCGGATGCTCCTAAGAGGGATGTGGAAGCTTCTCAGGGCAAACGTCCTGAGGGCAGGGCAGGGCAGGGCAGGGCAGGGAAAGGAGAAAGAAAAGCTAGTACAGATCTCTGGCAGGGGCAAAGAGGATACACAGATGGAGGGTTTCTTTCTTTAATCTCAGAAATTAGGATGAATCAGTGCATAACAGGACAATACTGATGGGACTTTTTAACAATGATGGCTCCTCTGCTCCATTTTCTTCTGCATCAGACACACTGAAATCAAGAGACCAGATACAGATGTCATTGAGAATTGGGGTCTGACTGAGGAGGGAAGAAGGAAAAAAGGGAGAGAGAAGTCTAATCACAGGTTCTTTTTTTATATTTTTTTCTCTCACTCCCATTTCAAAGACAGAGAAAAAGAGAAAGACATATAGAGAAAGAGAGCGTGAATCATTTAACATGAATGTTGCCTGAATGAGGACTGACATAAGTGTGTGAAAGGAAGGAAATGTATGAATAATGCAGAGCAAGGCTCCGTGCAGACAGAAGACTGTTACTGTGTCCCTGTTTACAGATTCTGAAAGCACAATCAAATAGATATGGAAAGAGTGCAAAAAGCCTGCATGGTCATCTCATGTTGAAAAGGTGTTAAAATACATTGCAGATCACAAAATAACACCTCTCAATCACGGCACCGAATTCACTCATCTGCTCACACCAAGACAAAGAAGAGGAGTTGGTGTTGCTTTAAGTTAGAAGTGAGTGGAATTACTTCTGTGCAGGTTAGGCTTGCTCTAAGCTATGCCCAACCTGCAGAGGCTGCTATGGTAGACTACGGCAGAAACACAGAAACCCTGAGCAACTCTGCCATGCCGCCTTTACCATGCATACCTGGGAGAAGGGTTTGTAGAACTACAGAAAACAAATTTTATTATGAAGGTGACCCCTGAAAGAATTCATACCTGCCCTTCTGCTTATTTACAGTTGGTGCATGCAAGACGCTGAACTAATCTTATTCCTTTTATGGGAGAAAGTATGGCTAGGAACTAGCACACTCTCCCAGGACGCTTGGGACAGCTGGTTTCCATTTGTGGTCCTGCCACTGGCTGGTTTTGGCTGAGCATCATCATTTTTGTGCCACTGGTGAAGCACTTTGAAATCTTCTAACAAAAAGCAGCATGTAAGAGTTGGATATTAATTCTGATTATTCTAAGAAGCCCATCATCATACCGTGTGGTCTCTTGCATTCTGTAATTAAGGCACACTTCTGCCCTAAGGAGGGTATTCTTATTCCTTCCCTTGCTTTATACCACTTCTGGATGGAATTTGCAATAATTTCCGAGGTAGCCTGTTGGATCCCCTCCACATGTCTGGTCCTGTTCCAAATCACAGTCCATGAGTTCATCTGAGTAGTGATGGGAGACTCTGGCTGTATTGTGTGCCTCAAGAATTCAGTAGCAGCAGAACTCACACAGTCATCCATAGCTGCTGAAGATCTCTCAGAAAGCTTTAAGAAAAAAGGCTGACATACTGAATGACTCTTTCTCTAACTTACTGCTATATTAGACTAGCAAGAGATATAATACAACATTACATATGTTTATGAAGGTGACTGGAGGATGTTCATATTTTTTGACAATATAGAGCAGCTTACCTGGAGGTCTAAGGAAGGGCATCTTAAAGAAAGATTCCAGGGAGAAATAGAAGGAAGGTAGGGGGCAAAGCCAGGACACTAGGGCATAAAGCAAGGGAGATTCAGAAACATTAATGTTAAATTTTGCATCGAAAAGAAACAGAAAGAGGGAAGAGGCAGGGTCTTTGAAGACAAGAGTGTAGGAGACATGAGAGCCTTGGAAGAGAAGGAAACTCTTTGTGGAATTATCCTATTTGTAATAGAAATACTCTTTGCCTGCAAATAGGCATTCTCACATTCAGCCTGTCTACCTAGTTAAGCCAGTATCATATAAAAGGGCAGACTGTGAAAAGCCCTCTTGCACAGAGACACACACAGTTTTAAGTACAGCACTACAAGCAGCCAGCATGGAGAAGCAGCGATGCTGATGCAATGCAGTGATGAAAAGAAACGTGCCTGCTACTTCAGGGATGGAAAAGGCACATTCCACCTTCTGCCTCCTAGAAATCTGCTGCAGCCTTTCATCAGCCAAAAGAAGCAGCGCGCCTGAGTCAAAACCAGTCTGCTTTTGGTTCCTCACCTCACGCTTGCCCATTTCCCCTTGGTGCCCAGGAAAAAGGAGAGGCCAGCAGGGATTGTCGTGTTTTCAATACACTGTATTTCTATGGTGATACTAAAGTGCCCTCTATTTGCTTTTTATCTTTTCATCTTGAAATAGGAGCTGCAGGTATGCCATGTAGCTATTGCACATAATGAAAAGTGACAGGGCAGTTCAATCTCTGGGGTCCTTTCAGTCCATAGGCTCCCTGCTGAGCAACCCAGCAAGGTGGGCACTTGGGTTGATATTTTTTCCTAAGTTGTTCTGACATATCTCCTGCAGCAATTGCACTGATGCCCCCTAACTCATATCATGCAACCCCCCAGCTGCATCAACTAGCATTTACTTCTGGTCACTGATAATCTGAGCTCCTATCAAATCAGTAGCCTATATATGAAAGGCTCCCTGCTATGGTGTCCGCAGCACTCCCACTCCTGGGGAGGTAAATGTTTAATAGGTGATTAGAGGACATTTTTTGGGCTTTGGGCTCTTTTGAGGGAGGATGATATGAAGGATGGTGATCAGTGTGTTTTGGAGACAAAGACAACAAGCTTTAGGCCTGAATTAGCAGCTCTAAAATGCAGTGAGATCAGCTATTTCTGCAGACTCTATGATACTGCAAAGAAAAATCATGCCAATAGCAGACCTGGTGTAGAAGTTGCTTGAGATCTCATGCCATGTTCCCCTTTCTTCACAGCAATATACCCACTACCCCTGCTTCCCGGTGCTCTGAGGAGCTGTAAAGAAGCACTTCTTTCTCAGACATTCAGATAGGCTGCCACAATGTTTTGGTCCTGGAATACATCATACCCTTTTCTCTACTCCTACAATTAATTTACAGTTCATATTAGCTCCCTATAAAGCATGATGAGGAACAGTGAATCCAGCTTTTGTAAATGAGGGAGAACACCACCAAATCTACCTCTGCATAAATGAAGAACTGCCTTGAGACCATCTCCTATAAAGGAAGATGTATTACACTGAATCCAGGGGCTTCCACACACTTAAAGTCAAATTGAATCTGCGCCTCTCATAAATGAGAAAGCACAGACAGACTTCTGAGTCAGGAAGGTCTACCACGCAGGGTCCACAATCCCTATCTATTGAACCTGCCCCTGTCTTTCCTGGACTAATGTTAAGCTGAACTGCATGCATCCCTGTGTTAGCTGGTCACCATATGGTGTCCAAGCCTTATATATATGAAGGCCATGCTGAATCACCTCCACATACATGGAGAGCCATATTCTGTCAATTTGCTCTAACAGCAGATGAACCTTATTCAGTCCAACATACCACCCACTTTAATGAAGGTTGAGATATTGATCTCCCCAGTAAATCAAGGTGAGATCTATAGATTCCTCCCAATAAATGATGGTGGCTGTATTGATTATCTCCTTCCCACCCCCCATAAGTGAAAGCAAGACATATTAGTTCCTCCCCATTAAATGAAAGCGAGCTGTATTGAGGCCACCCCAATAAATAAAGGGTGGGCCATGCTGACTTAGACCTTAACCACATAAATGGAGGTGAAATGTATTGATTCCATCTTCTGTAATTGAAAGAGCGCTGTATTATAGTCCTCCTTCCAACGTAAATGATGGCAAAGCATATTGATTCCATCATTCTTGAAGTGAAAGGTGAGTTTTGTTTAATATCCCCAAAATAAGGAAGGAAAGCCACACAGAACTTAGCATCTTATCCAGAAATTTATTTTGATCTGTTATTTACACATTGAGGCTTTTACTGCATTTGGATGGCGAGGTGTGTTACTGCTTAAAAGCTCTGGGCACAAAATGGAAGTGATAAGGCACCAGGGTTTCAGCAAAGGGATGTGATGGCTAAACAGAAGGCCTCCTGAGTTCCAGTCCTTGTGTTCATGTAGACCACCTGCATTTAGGCAAGTTTCCTGGCTTTTACGTGTCTCGTCTACCTAGTAAGGATAATGATCTTCCTCTGACATTAGGTGGTAGAATAGATTTGTTTATGACTGTCTACAATGTTCTGTTGGCTAACGGGACCAAATAAGTTCTGGAGACAACAGTGGAAGTGGATGGAGCGTTATAGGGCAAAATGGTTAGAAAATAAGGTATACTGTATATGCCCTGTGCCTTAAGAGAGGCTAGGCCTGTACAATGCAGATAAATAATTAGCAGCAGCTGCCTGGAGCCTGTGGTGATTTTTGCTCTTTAATTATTCCTGTTCCTTCCTACTCCTTTCTACTAACAGCACTGGTTTTACATGGTCTTCGCTGATGGGAAGGATACCAAAGGTACCTCACCTCAAAGCCATGCACTAGTTCAGGAATTCAGTCTTTCGGACTGTGACTGTTGCAAGTGAGGCAGCCGGGACAGTGCCCATCTGCAGAGCAGAACATTTAGATTCAACTGCACCTCTCTAGGAGATCATGTTCAGCCCAGCAGCATGACAAACCCAGGACAGCACAGGGACAGCTGCTGGTGGTATAAAAGAGAGGTGCCAAGTCCTTGCTTCCCCAAGGAAATATACTCATTTTCCCCACAGTACTCCATTGCACAGTTGTTGTCTTTTGTTACCTGTTATGAACATCATAACCCTTGGGGAAGTTACGGAAGACAAGTGAAGGGGGCAGAACCAGCGGAGCCTTGCGGAGAGGCCTATGTCTTTCTTCCTGATTTGTCCCAGCAGTAGCAACAAGATAGAAAAAAGAAAAACAAACAAAAAGACAAAGAACAAAGCGAAGTCAGGCATATGTAGATGACATGAGGAAGTTAATGTCAAGAATAAAGCCCTTAAACATCCCATGCAATAAATCATACCATTGTCACTTTTTTGCCCGATGTCACAGAAAAGAAACACACCTCTGGTACCACGTCTTGTAGTGGATGAGCAGGCAGTTATGGCATCTTGTGGTTTGTTGCCATGCATCTGCATGGCACCTCCTCCACGATATATGCGGGGGTATGCATGCAGAGAGGGGGATATGAGATGGACAATTAAAGGAAAGCGTGATTATTCTAAGAGGGACCCAGGCATCTTACGTTGGCCATATCCTAGGATACAATCATGAGTAATGCGAGCTTTGATCTTTTCTGTAGGATGAAATACTGAGGTATATTTTATCATGTGTTTCTTAACACGTAATAATTTATTTTAAGATCTTACAGAAAACAAGATGTGATAGCTTTTACGTGAATTAGCTGTTCCTGGTAAATCTTGTGTTCTTCCCATGTGGGTATTTTCAAGCATACTGCTTTGCCCAGAACAGACTTTGAAAATGCCAGTCAAGTGCCAGTCCCCCCCTAAGCCCATGAGTGGAAAAGCCCAATTTCTTTGCAATTCTCTCATATCACCAGCTGTCTCCCCTCTCCGAGAGGATTTAGATTGGATTTTGTGCTGATTTTATACAGTTGTCTTATGTCTTCCCATGAGTGGTGAAAGAGATTTGTTCCATACAGCATTGGGGATGCAAATATTATTCCTGTTTCACTGCATCGTTTAAAAGGAGGACCAGACAGTTGCCATGGCAACAGCACATCTGAGCCAGCTGTAGTTACCATGGAAACAGAAACGATGGGAGCCAGGAAAAATAGTCCCAGAGGACAAAGCATTTTAAAACACACACAAAAATTCCCTTAAACTAAAATAAAATCTTGCTTTGACATTGTAGGGCCTCAGAAACAAGGGGCAAACCAGAAGAGAATGCAAACACCCTCTCATGATCTTGGTGCTTTCCTTTTTTACATTTTTGAGAGGCAAGGGAGAAGTCATTGGAAGTGATCCAGTGATTGCTAGAAAGGAGGGGAAAGTAAACTCCACCACACCTTTCGCCTGGTCTGCTGACCCTGTGGGAATGCGAATGCTCTGCATCTATAACTCTGCACCATGGAGGCAGAGTACTCCAGTCAGGTATCCCTCTCGTTCACAGCAGGCTCTCCTTCTATAAAGCTAACCATTCTCCATACAAGTGCTTTCAAATGATGAGATTATATCTTTGGAGACTCTTTAGTCCCTGCAAGAGGCATAGTTTTTATCACTAAATAGGGGGCAAGATGCACTGTTTGAGATGTCCAAGGCTTAATTAAGTCTGGGAATCTCAAGCAACGGCTGGATGCCTAGCAGCAGTGACCTGCGCTCTGGCCTTCAGGGATGGGCCAGTCTGTTTTATAGGTACTGAAGGGAGGAATCCACAACATCCTACATCTCATCGGGGTGTTTTGTTACTGTTTATCTGTAACTCTTTTTTTAGCTTTAATGTTACAGTTAATCAGAGAGAATGATTAAAATGAGAAATGAATGATGCTGTAGAAGAGAGGAAGGCAAACAGCTTCAGCACCCATACAGAGATGTGTGGATCTGGGGTCTCCTGAGAATGTAACAGGGCAAACACAAGGGCTGAGACTGGGAGTGGGGGAAGAGAAGAGAGCAGATGGAGGGAGCTGATAGGAATAGATGGAGTAACAGGGGAAGGTGAGGCAGGAGAGCCTCAAATTGGGGAATGATAGGGATGAGGGAGGATGCTGGAGCTGAGTTTGTGTGGTAAAAGGAAAAGCAGTGAGAAGGTGAGCAGGAGAGCAGGGGAAGCCTGAGGCAGAGGACAAGGATGGAAGCAGGCAGAGATGAGAGGACAGAGGGGAGCAGGATGGCAGACCACAGGATATGAGGGTGGACAAGCTGAAGGCAATGCAGCTGGCACAGCAGTATGGGACAGGACAGGGAGGGAGATGAAGCCTGGCTCAATAAGTACAGGGGCAAGGAAAGACGAAGAGAAGCAGGAGGTGTGGAGGCCAGATAGGGCACAAAATGCTTTGCAGGTTAACACACTTTCTGTTGTTGTTTGCAATACTGCTGTACTTCATCAGATTTCCCTGGCTTTTCTAGAATCACTTCACGTGTAAATACTTTTGTTAACTGGTTCACTCATCACACTGTGCTGCGGGCTGCTTAATCCAATATAGTGTTGTACTTAAATTTTCCAAGTATTTCTTTCCTTGCTCTGTATCAACAGCTAATGTTATCAAATCTTCCCATGCTTTCAAGGTGCAGACTTTCATTATTTTCTTACCGAAAGCAGATTTAGAAAAACAGTTCAGCATCTCAGGTGCCTTTGAATTGTCATTGCATTTTCTGCCTTTTCATTTTGTGATCACAGTTCCTGCCATTTTGTTTCAGTCTCACTCCTCTCTTTCTGTCTATAAAAAAGGGAGACAGATGCTGCAGTCTGCACACACCTGTAATTTCTATTGAAGCCAAGGGAATCTGCATGCACGTAACTAACAGGACTGGAGCACTTGGCTAAGGATTCCTGTTTAAAGGAATAAACTGCTCACGTTTATTGAGAAGGAGAAAGAAAAAAGTCTTTATTCAAAATGTAAATCTCTTCCTTTTTGGAACCCAAAAGTCAGCCTTCAGGATATAAATATTTATGCCTTTTGCATAAACAGCAGATGTAACTTTTCCAATTAACTGTCGATCTTTCCATTTCTCTGGCTGCTGCTGCTTTCTCTCACAATATCAGAATGAGCAGTCCGCTTGATCTGCCTGAGCTCAGATCTGTCACAAATTTCCACAGTCACAAATTTCCACAGATGAAATTGTTCCTGAAAATGTTTATTTATCAGAGCCTAACAATTTCCCTGTATTTTTTATTCCTTGTATTCAATGTA
>NW_009201741.1:0-9157 GCF_000690835.1 Fulmarus glacialis | reverse complement strand
GCTGAAAGATGCAAGATTCACAGCCCAGATAAGAGGACAACAGAGAAGGAGCAGAAGGCGGCATAGGTGAGAGCATGCACTCAGCCATTGCAGCACACTTCTGCCCAGCCCTAGAAGCAGCCCTCATGACATGAGAGATGCTAGTCTCTGACCCATTTGGCCCCTGGCCTGTCTACCAAGGCTGCCAGTCTGGGGCTGGGTAGCATCCAGTGTAAGAGGTTTTATGATGAAGCCACCTGTTCATGAGGAACTGCCTCCATCACTTCTTTAGTGTCAGCTTTCTCAGGTGTCTGACATGCAATCCTGCTAATGGTAGCCTCCCACTTCCACAACTTCTTTCTCTCTGGGAGAAAGCGTGAACTGTGCAAGAAAGAAAATGAACCCTACTAGAGCTGGTAAACATCAATCTTCATTGGAATCATGCCTACAAAGCAGAAGATTTTGCTGGAGCACTGGAAGGAGGGTAAGAATAAAAATCAACAGCAGAGAAGCAGTAGTAGGTAAAAAACAAGCCAGAAGGCAGGTGCAAGTGGAAGGAAAAGCACTTGTCTGGTGATAAGTCAGAAAGTGGGGATCCCTCTGTTCCTTCTGCCGAGGATGCTTTTGCATGTTCTCCTGTCCTCTGACCTGTCCTGCAACACCTAAATGAAGTTTAGCTCAGCATCTCTTCGTTTTCTGGGAATCCAAAAATCGGTTGGGCATTGCTTCAAACCAGGAGCTGCTGTTCAGCTGATCCAGCTTTCATTGGGGGCTCAGGTGAAGAGCCTTGGCCTTCCTGCTTATGGGGAAAGCACTGGCCTGGGAGCTGCGCTGCTAGCCTGGGACGGGGCTTTGTGCTGTTGGCTGGGCTAGTGCAGGAGGTCAGCCTTGCTCTTTACCTTCCTCAGGAGCTGCATCCCGAAGGCTGGCAGCTCTGGTAGGTGCTGTTGCTATGGGAACCGACTCTGCTTGAAAACCATCCACGTGGCAGTGCAGGGATGGAGGCATCTGCAATCCTGACTGCTTAGGGGTGCACCCTCCTCACACACTCTGCTACCTGCTGTCTGCTTTTCTCCAGGTTCCCGGCACTTTGAGCTGCATTTTTGCCCTCCCCCAGGCTCTTCTATCTGCCATATCCTCCCTGGCTCTGGATTCTCGCTGGTGTGAACAGCTGGCCTCTCACATAGCATGAGAAATCATAAAACGCTAACCAAGAAAAAAGGGTCCAAATTCACAAGTAACTGGAAGTTTAATTGCTTAATAAGCACAATTTTCACTTCATTCTGTGCTGTGCCCAAAAGACATATATAGTAGTTCTTGTCTATATTCAAGCATACTCTTGACTCAAGCATCTCTGACCAGGTTATCTGCACTGTAAAACCCCAAATAATCACCAGCTTTTGCTTCAGGTGAGCTAACTGAAATGCATTTTGTTTACAAGTAGAAGCTTGGCTCACTTACTGCAAATCCTTGCATGTGTAGGATTCCATCAGCAGTGGAGCAGGTGTTCTAACATAGCTGAAGTTACTACCAGCTGCATGCTACCTTCCTCTTCTTCATATCAACCTCTCTGTTTGGTCAGTTACATCTAAAAGAACCTGAGGTAGCGTTGACAAAATGTCTAGGCTTTGCTTTCCCACCAGGAACAGGAGTCAGGGTAGCAACAGTGGCTCCTCTGTCATGTCCTGTCCTTGCTGGGACTCACACTGTTCCTCCTGCCTGGGGAGCTGCACAGGCACGAGGCAGCCCTACCAACTTTCTTAACGTGGATCAATGTGGATTAACAATTTAGAATGGAGCAATCTTGAAAGGAGACTGAAAGTCAGTTTTCTTAAACCACAAGCATTTCTTTTTTTTTGTTCAGCCCCCTTGACTGTGGCTGACTGTCTGGTATTTCTCTTGAGTTTTCACTGCCAGCTGAAGAGGCTCTCTGGTTTAATGGCATTCATTAATCATACAACAATGCATCTCTGCAGCACCAGAGCTTAAAATTCAAGTTACATTACTGATGGGTGTTGGCCCGGCTTCTCAGGTTGAGGGTGCTCTAAGGTCAAGTCAGATAGTTCAGACTCTGTGCGCATTTTGCATGTAATGTAGGACAGGATTTAGGCAGCTGCTTATTCAGGCACAGGAACAGACTTTCAGCTGAGCGTGCTGAGTGCTCCAGGTCACGAGTCACTCTTGGGGCTGAGGCAAAGGGAATTAAGCCACTGTCACACTTCCCCGATCTGAAGGGGATCTGAGAGCTGCAATGACCCTCCCAAGAATTGTCCTGATCTATATCAGTTATAGCAGGTTTTTACAAAGCCCAAGATCTCCTTCTCTCATGTCCACTGGCTGCTCTTCTAAAAGCGGATGATCTTCCTATGCACTCGTTGTATTCTGCGTTTTCCGTGGAACAGTTTGTCAGGTTGTTACCAAGGTATCTAGTTTTTCCAGTGCTAAAGGACCCGAAGTCAGTACTGTCTTCTCTCACATGCCTTGTAGATGCTGTCATGACGTGCAGGCACAGTCAGAAGCAACCCTCCAGTCTATTCTCCCCCTCCTAGCTGGACACAAAAGCAATTGCAGAGCCTGTGGGAATGCACTAACAAATGGCCTTCAAGGGCTTCCTTAATCACCTTTCCCTAGCTCTTCTGTTGCCAAGATGGTATTCAAAGGAAAATGTCAAGGCCTGATCCCAGCCCACAGACTGCCAGTCAGACAACTCAGTGCTAGACACTCCCAGATTTGCTTTATGATCCTTGTTTCAAGGCCTCGGGTAAGCATTATGGTATGCACCATAGAACTGCAGCATTGATACCTTTCATCTAGTGTGGGACTGCAGTTGTTTTTCTCACTTTTTAGGATACAGGATCCTTTGTGTTATCATAATCCTGTGCTTTAGCATTGACAGAGGTTGACTTACCCCTACTGCTCTTGCTTTGGGGAGAAGTCCATTCCCTGTCAGGAAGGCTCCTGCGCAAATTCCTAGAAAGTGGCATTTTAGTAAGTGACCAGAATTTTGACTGAACACTGTCTTCAAGACCCCTGATACAGCTGTGAAGGTACACTAGTGCAGGAGCAGGTGAGAGATGCCCTTTTACAGCTCCCATGTAGCCTCAGCGAGACCTTTAAGGAAGGTCCCTTTCGAGAAAGACATCAGCTGTTTGTGCATTACATCATTCCCCTTGTGCATATCCTCACAGAGCATTTGGATTACCTCATTCTTCCCAGAATTTAGACTACGTTTCAGTAGCCCGGCCCTTGAATTTGCACGTTAAGCAGCAAGACTCACTGATTCTCTGGAGCCCTACTGAGGCGTAAGACATCCATCCTGCCTTTCCCATGTCTTCCACGTACCCTGTTACTTTCCCTATCTGTGTCAGGCATAATGATTCAGCAAATAGATACGCTTCTTATTGGCAGGTAGTCCAGGCATTTAGCTTTATAGCAATGTTGAATATTGTATGTACTTTTATTTATTTTGCCCGAGTGCAAACTTGGCTACAGGCTGTTCCATTGTCTATTTAATATTTTGTCCAACCTTCCGGCTTCCTTCTAGAGAGGAAGCAGCCTGCAGGTGCTGCAAACACTTTTTGTTCCTTTATGACTAGAAGAAACTACTCTATTCCTCTACGGCTTTTAGTCTGACTTGATTCTGGCTCGCCCACCTGCCTGCTTTCTCTGGAGAACTGGCAGGTGAACATTTTCAATAATTTACTTTAGAGCTGTTCTATCATCCTGCTATTTATTTCTGCCATAAATTATGCCCAGAGGTTAGGGAAGCTCTTATCTTCCCACTCACAAAGGAACCAAAGGAAAATATTCTGCAGGGCACAGAGGCATCTTTGGCTGGTTTGTAAATATTTCCAGAGGCAAACACACTGGGGAGTGAAAAGAGCTGTAGTCCCTACCCTGTTAGTATCGCCTGATATAACCTGCATCTTCTAGGTTATGCAACAGGGAGCATTTGTGCTCACACAGCCCCCTCTTCCTACTGTGATTTACATCCAGCGTGTGAGATACACCTGCTGGTGCTTCAAAGTATGAAAAGGAAATAATAAAAAAAAAGCCTTGAGAGATGATAACTTACTCCTCACACAATGGTTTGACTCACTAAAATCAGTGGAGCAATTTTCAGTGACTTCTCTGGGATTTGGATCAGACCCTAAAAGCACAAGCCCTGACAGCTGGACTGCAGCCAACTAACTTAAGAGAAGCAGAATTCCAAGCCAATGAGTTTTCATTTTTAATTCAGAAGCTAAATAAAATTGAACTGCAGCGCATTTGGATGGGATAGCTCCAAGAAAAATCCAGGGAACTGAAGGAAGTGATACTTCTGGTGTGTTTGCCTCTTCTTAGCCGTACCCTAAGGGGCTAGTTGCTCCACGAAGCAATACCAATTATCCAGCAATGGACGCTACTGCTCTTATTATTACTATATGCTTAAATGCGCGTTGTAAACCAGGACTCCAGCAAGCTGGACAATAGACAAGTATAGAGCAAACAGATGGTCTTTGCCTCCCAGAGCATCTCAGAATCTAGATTTACCATTTTATGCTCAGAGTTCACTGACGGGTGTTGCACCACACAGAGTAGCATTGTTTTTTGCCTGTTGAAGTCAATTAGGTTCTTAGTGCCCCAGGGAGGTGATAGGGAGGTTTGTGCTGCTTGCTTTGATAGAAGATGTAAAACATAAGTCCTGGTTTTGCCACCCAAATTCCACTATGTTTTGTTGGAAAATGCCTGCAGAAGCTTATTCAGCATGAGGGTGAACTTGGTTCTATCCTACAGGCTTGTTTACAAAATGCACCATTGCCTGCCTGAAGGTCAAGTGGGTACCTTGTGCCAGAGCTCCCTACCCAGGTCTAGGTAGAAATGGAGAATTAGCCTACACTATCTCAGTGCTTCATGAGTACATACTTTCCTCGGAAAGATCTCCTTTTCTGCATCTTCCTCTTTTTTTTTTTCTCAGCATGCCCTGATTTCCTGCCCTTTCCTCTGCTACCTCTCTCTCTTTTTTTTTGTCTTTTCTGATAGCATCACCTGGTCACCCTCTGCGGATAACAGCAGACTCACAAAAATAACAGCTGCAAATCTCTCCCTATAATTCACTCGGTTTGCGAGGTGCAAAAATAGACTTAACCATTTAATTTTTTGGGGGGCTACTGTGCTTCTTGCGTTCAGATGAGCTGTACTTATGTTCCTCCAAACCCAGCCAGAAAAGGAAGCTCTAGAAATCCCGTAAGAAAAGATTGTCCTTGTTTCCAGCTTCCCCCATCAAAACCTCTGCCAGTGTGAGATAAAAAGCCCAGTTATGACCAAAGAAAGGAGAGGAGAGGGAAAGCAACTCAGAAACTTGAGGGCAGTCCTGGCTCTGCTCCAGCAGCTGATGCTCATCTTTGACAGGTGCAGGGAGAAATCAGACTGAAGAGGGGATCTCAAGCAAACAAACAAATCAACTAAATGAACAAACTGGGTGATAAAGTAGAGATGAGAATCAGTAGCTAACGAACACATCTCTGTCGCTTCATTGCTTTCTCCTGGGTAGAAGGGGAGTCAATTACCCACCTTCCAACAAGCTATTGATCGAGCTGCTGCCATGTATCGAATAGGAGCCCTGGCCACCCTGTGTGTGGCTCTTTGATTTTCTCTCTCTCTGTAGCAGCACGTGGATGGAAGCCAGATGAGCCAGCACAGGACTATCGATCAATCCGCCTCCCTCCTCCTCCTCCTCTTCTTCACCCCGGTCGCCATGACACCTACGGCTGCTGCAGCAGCAGCAGCACTGTTTACCTGGCCCATTTATTTTCCTTTTCAATATCTTTCCCTTCCCCCCGCTGCTCTCACCTTGGCATGATATTGGCAAAGCACTCAGCAGTTGTAAAAGGGGTAAGTTTTTATGACTCTGAGGAGGACAATGCAGTTCTCGGCTCTACTTTATCACCCAGTTTGTTCATTTAGTTGATTTGTTTGTGAGGAATCATTGCCTATAAACAACAGATATCTCAGTCACCAACTAGGTCGTGCTCCAGCCATGGAGGAGGACCTGTCCCTACAAAATACAGGTCTCCTTCATATGGTTTAACTGTGCCTGTAGTAAGACCCTCACTTTCTTCTTATATATTGCCCCAGAGTGGCAACAAAGAACTTATTCCAGGTATGACATCATTTACCAGCTATTAATCTCACATGACTCTTGGGAGAGTATAACATAACCATCGGGTGGACTAGACTTTCTTTCAGGTCTTCAGCCACCCTCGTAACTTCTGTTGAGGGCATTGCGTCCAACGGGAGCCAGCGGCTGTGGAAGGAGCAGCGGAGCAGGCAAGTGTCACCTCCCAGTAAAAGGCCTTTGCAGTATGTTCACCACGGCTTCCAGCTGCATAAACTGAGCGGTCCAGTTCCTGGCTTTGCCCAGTTCTACAGAGCTTTCCATCATCCCCGCAATCTTCCCAAGTGCCAGCACTGTCTTGTCCCATCTCTTTCCTCATACTGCTTCCACTGCTGAAATTGCCTTCCTGTTCTTCGGCAGGGTGACAGTCATGCTACAAAGACCAAATAGTAGATAAATGAACAATGTTTAAGAAGTAGCCCATTTCCCCCCTCCTGAATGTTTTATTTGTTGTGCCGAATCATCTGTCTGCAGATTCTCAGTGTAGGATTCTCTGTTGAAATGTAAGACAAAGAGGCTTTGTGCAGGGGTATGGAATATAAGATATATAAATAAAAGATATCTCTTAAAATATAATACAGGTGTCCACCTTGTCTCAAAGGTCTTCCCAGCTTCCTTTTAATTGAAATTCTTCACCCAAGTCTCACATTCCTGATTCTTTCCGCAGTAAAGCCATCAAACCCTTCCAGGAGACTCCTAGTTTTCCTTATAATTCAATATGATTGATTCAGGATGTAAAAGATCACTTGATGTTATCAAGTACAGATTATCCCTCCTTGAAGCAGAAAGCTACAGGATAAACTGTGGAATTTGCTACTGCACGATATTAGGGAAGCAAATACTGTATTTTGAAGGAGAAAGGCACTGGCAATTGGGTGCAGGAAAGTTTCAACCCCCAATGCTGGGACACCCAGGAGGACTGGGGTCAGTGAGGAGTCCTGCTTCATCCTTCTATTTTGCCTATCCTAGAATAGTGCCATGCTGGGAGTATTACTTCCTCTGAACAGTTTGGCAAGTCTCACTCCGTCAGATACATTAACAAGCTCAATTAGCCAGTAGTGTCTCTTTATACAGCAGGAGCTCAGATCTGAGAGTGGCCGGGCAATGGATTCATTCAGAATGAGCAAGCTTTGGACAGACTCTGCAAAATGAGACTGGGGTTGGGAGTCCAACCACCACCACACGTGAGGCCCTGGCCTCGCTGGGTGACAATTAATTCAGAGCACCACGAGAAAGAGGGATATGTTTGACTTGCTGGAGCAGTGGTCTGATGTGACATGGCAGGAAGCATGATACTAATGCAAATTGTTAGTACTTACTAACTAATTAAATTGTTATGCCCATAAGGCACTTAACACTTTTCAGGCACAGAAGAGAGCCCAGTCCCTGCCCTGAGGAGTAGGTGGTCTAAAAAGGCAAACACAGAAGAATGGTGAAAGAAAAACAATTAAGAGGTTTAATAAGAAGAAGCACATGGTTTTGCAGTTAAAATTTATGTCTGATTTTGCAAAGAAAGAAGCTTTATGGGATCACAAGATCTTTGGCAAGGGGAGCATGTATGACACCATATGTCTGTCAGATGCACGAATAATTTTTGATGCATTGGTCAACTAAAAGCAAATTGGATGGATGAGAAGCTGGCTCAGATACACTTAATTTCACTAAAATAAAAAGCCAAGAGAAGAGAAGACCCTTTTATTCAGCTCAGAAGAAGGTTGTAATAGGAGTTTGTATTTTCTCAGACTTCAGAAAATTTGCATGGGCTGCAGCCCTTAAAAACACCCAGTTAGAAGAAAAGGCTTTAACTGGTGCTTAGAGTCAATGAAACACAAACCTGTGGGAAATCAGACTACCTTAGTTGCAGAGAGCTGACCTGGGTAGAGATGCTGCTGCAAAAGGTGGAGCAAAGAGAGGTATGTATTGGAGAGATGGTAACAGAGTGTGAGGAGACTGGCAGGGCTGGTGAGAGCTCACATTTTTAGAGGAGGAGACAGGGAGAAACATACTGGAAAAGATGGATGAGCAGTCTTGCACAGGTGACTTTCATTATAACAAGTTCCTTAAACTCAGTGTTAAGTAGGAAGTAGTGGATAAATTCAAGACAGGAACGAGACAATACAGTATGCTGCAGAGATGACCTTTGTAGCTCCATTTGCTGTGTACTGCAGGGAGGAGAGGTGCAGATCAGACCTGGGATGTGAGTGTTATAGTAATAAAGATCAGAGATGCAGAGCCCTTGATATGATGGCTATAGGAGAAAGATCTTGTGAATACTGAGTGTGAAGAGAAATTGAAGTCTGTCCACAGATGGGATGGATGGAATAAGAAAGAGTAAGGAATTGTAACATCTAAGCCACACAGGGGCTGGCTGTGGAGTCTACTGTAAGTAAAAGGAGAGCAGTGAAGAGCAAATGTAAAAGAAGATTAGGATTTCATTTTTATCCAGAATTTTAATTAAGAGCAAGATGTGCAAGAGGGAGCGTGCATTCAGGATACCAAACGACAATCTGACCCAGCCAAGCCCGTCTATTCCGCAAAGCATTAGAGTTTCAATAAACACACATTGCTCTGTTGTTTCATCAGACACGCCGCTCTGGTGTGTATCATATGATATGGCAGCCGTTCAGGCAGGCGGGGAGCAGCACAGGGTATAATTTCCTGGTCATATGTAACTGGGTGGGGAAGCGCCTGATCCTTGGGGTGAGTAATGCTGGAATCGCACCATATGGCACCGTGCTCTTTGCTGTTCAAGGCATTTGAGGTGTTGCTCTTGCTATTCAGGCAGACATTCCCCAGGGCATGTGAATGCTCTTATGCTCTCCTACACTTAAAACACCCTCCTGGAACCTGTTTTGCTGTGCACCCAGATCACTTTCCCACGTTCCCAGCGTTTTGCCGGGGTTCGCCGCTCCGGAGACTGCGGGTCTGAGCGAGGCACATTCGCTTCCCTCTGGCAGGAGGCCAGGACCGCGCATGGCGCTGAGCTTGCAGTACGGGAGCGTGGCAGCCCCCAGCCTCCGC
>NW_009201740.1:0-23017 GCF_000690835.1 Fulmarus glacialis | reverse complement strand
CCCCCCGCCCGGCAAATATGTCTCACTTTGCAGTGGTCAGCATTCCTCTAACGGCAAACCCGCGCTGTCTGTCCCATCAGACGCTATCCGCGGTAATGTTAAAAACAATGAGAAGAGCGGGGCCGCTGTGTTAATCGCCTGCAGATAAGAGCTGTGCCGAGCCTGGCCCAGGCTGGGCGAGGGCTGCGGCACCGGGTGACTGCTCGGGGGAGGCGAGAGGGAGGGTGTTCTGCCCGGCCTCTGCCTCGGGCTGCCACGGTGAGTGGGCTGGGAGGAGAGAAATCCAACCTAGCCCTGAGGGGGTGAACGCCATTGCCTGATCCGCAAACTTTCCTCTTTTATCCTGGGTAGGATGGGGAAGGAGTCGCTGTCTCCCAAACTACGGTAGTGTTCAGTCAGTGTTTTAGCTGCCTTCCTTGCCAGCTCTTAGGTTTGCCCTGGGTCTGTAATCTGTTCTGATCTGCGATACCCCGTTGTTCTTAATCCTGTGCATCTCCAGCTTTTCGCTGCGCATGCTGTGATGTGGTTTGCAGAAATGCAAGTCTCTGCGCAAAGTGGGTTTTTTATGAGAGGGATGGGGGAAAGGAGAAGGGTCCCGCCAGAGCCGTGTATTCCCTAAAGATGGGCAGTGATTGAGAGAAAAGGGAGTGCTCGGGGGGGACTGGAGACCTTTTGCGCCTCCGCTGAGGTCAGGGCTTCCAGGAGGAATTCAAAGCTCTCCACAGGGCTAATGGAGGGAGGTGGCTTGTGGAGAATTTTTTGGCTGAAAATTATGCTTCCTCCCTGGAAAATAACTTTTTTCCATTCCATGCAGTGCTCTTTTGCAACTGCAAGACCAGGCAACCGGCTTCCAGGGAAAACACTTGTAAAAAAGCCTTTTCTCTTTCATTTTTTTTCCCCAACAACATCTAAAATGTCATTGTGTGGCAATGAGCAATTGTGCTGAGATAGAGATGAAGCTGTGTGGTCTGAAAAGGCAGAGTGTCTAGGAGGGGAGGAGGCACGTTGCTGCAGGAATTGTTGTCCTGTCAATATTTTATTTTCTCTTTTCCAATAGGTTTTTGCCTTGGCATTTTAAGTTTGGTCCATGTTTTCTCAGGCACTGCCTGCTACAGAGGCGCTCAGTGAGCACTGTGAGGTGGGGGAGGCCCCGGGAGCCTCCCAGGAACGGGGCAGGAGCTCTTCTCCTGGCTTGGTGTGCAGCCTCCCCCTGCCCCCACTCAGGGGTGTGTAAATGGCAAATTCTCATTTGTTTTTCTTCCTGAGCTGGGAAGACCTCACGGTTACTCCAGTCCTGAGGCTGTTGCAGGAGCTGAACAGACCTGACTCCTGAATGCTCAGCTCAGGGACCTGCATGGGACATGTGGTGCTTGGAGAGTGCTGCTGCCAGTGGTAATGGTGACCAGGTTCTGATCTGGCATGGCTGGCAGCTGTGATCCCAAACAGTGTCATTGTCAAAACTGACAAGTAAATGATGCACTGGCTATTTTTCTCCCATGCATGTTCTTAAATAGGTCATATACCCTTCTTGGGAAAAACACATCTCCATAAACCTGGTTATGCCTCTGTCTCATAGTGACCACAGACTTCTCTGAAAACCTGCAGGTGCTTTCTCTAGAAATTTCTCAAGACCTTCTCTAGCTGGGTTCCTAAAACAGATGCTGTTGTCTAAAATTAGGAGTAGGTAAAGACTTCTCCCACCCTCTGCAACTGTAGTGGCAGGGTATTATTTTCTCTCTTGAGCTTTTTTTTGCTAGGACTACATCTTGACTGCTCCTTTTCTTCCCCTTAAATATTTGTCTTAGGAGCAGCCAGTTTGAATTTAGAGACTTTACAAACATTAAGTAAACTTAACATCTTATGAGGAGCGTGTACTAATGAGATAGAGAAGCAAAGGGGCTATAGAGCTAAAAAGTGCATTTTTTAGAGCAAGTGGTTACGATATGTTAGGAAGAAGCAAATGCTGGGAATATGCTCTAAATAATTAGCTGGGCACAAAGATCAGTTCAGGTGTGTCGTGGATGATGCACCAAGTTCCTCTTAGATGTTTTATAAGCATTAGGAATTTATTGCATGAGATATGGGGATGTTCTTGAGCCACAAGGTAGCAACGGTCAGGCAGCACAGGTATAAAGAAATGTACTGGTTTTGCCTTGTGTGAGTAACAAGAGAAGAAAGACCCGTGGGCCACAGAAAGTTGACTGATACAAATGTGAGTTGGGGGAATCAATTTTCTATCCCTTTATGCTCATTTAGTGTCCACTGCCATCCTTTCTTGGATGGAAACCTTGTCTCTTTTGCTGCTGGAAGAAGGACATGAAGCCAGGTATGCAGCCTGTTTTCAGAGCCTTGGACATGCCCGTGTGCTACTGCCTCTCTCGAAGATTTTGGTCGCTTAGTCTCAAAGACCCTTTCAGGTGTCCCTTGGGGCAGATGTGGGCTGTGAGTGTGGAGAACAAAATGGAAGAAATGGACCTGTTGTATCAGTTGCAGTGATTTCTTTTCCAGGCTTTCTCAAAAGCTGTTAACTTTGTGATGACAGTGTTGCAGAAGAGGGCAGTTTGTGCCACTTCCCATCACTGCCGAGCTGTGGAGAGCAGTTGTTTTGCTGTGTGTGTTTGTTGCCTCTCCATAGGCATCTGATGGTTGTATAAATCCTGATTTTTTGCTCTGCTCCTCACAGTAAGCTGTTCTCAGTCATTTTCTAGGTCTAATCCTGTCATAAACGAAGAGGACGTCTGTCAGGCCTGCTCTGGGGTTGGAAGGGGTGCCCATGTTTTTGAAGCAGGAAATTCTCTAACTGCAGGTTGTTATGCAGCAGCTAGTAAGCGGAGAGAAGGCTGTGGCTGGTGTAATCTGCCTGAAGAGTCCCGTCACGTCCCTGTGCAGATGCCTCTCTGGCTGATGGCTTCAGCCTGGGTATTCGGGAGAGAAGAAAATCTTCAGTTAGGGGACAGCTAACATTTTAAGAGCTTCCTATCTTTGTGTGGGGGTTTGTTTTTTTTTTTTTTCCAAGGAGAAGTTTGGGGGATTCTGTGGCATAGTTTTACCATAGCTGTGTGTGTCTGTTTGCATAGCTGTGGGGGAGCCTGAATCCCGGTGAGGGGAGCCAGAGGGCCTGGCAGTATCCCAGGTACGTTTGTGTGGTGGAGCAGGGCAGAAGGTGGCATCTCTGGCCCATCAGGCTCTCCTTGCAGTTGTCTCACTAGTGTTCCGAGCACCAACCCAGCGCCTGTTCGCTTTCAGTGCCTGAGTTGAATTGGTGTGTGGAGTGCTGTGAGAGATGAAAATGTCCCTTGTTGCCATCCCCCCTTTCACTATTGTTTTGAAGTGGTTGTGCCAATAGTGATTTACAGCTGAAAACTTGCCCCCTTTGGTAGAGTCCTGCTGGTAGAACAAGGATCTCACCAGCTTACTTGAATCACAGGTGTAGGGCTGGAGGGACTTCAAGAAGGCATCTAGTCTTTGCAGTGAAATAGCGTCTGCATCAGGTGTTTATTCTTTTTCTCAAAAGAAAAAAAAACCAGTGCTGGAGACTCTGCATCATAGATAACCCATTTCTGTATATCACTACTTTGGCACTATGTAAATTCGTTTCTTCATATCTAGACTGAATCTTGTTTACCTTTTGAGCTGATGCCACAATGTGGAAGAAGAGTTGAGCACTTCCCCCCTTTCTGGTGACTTTTAATATATGCAGACTGTTCTGTTCCCTTCAGTGTTATCTTTTTAAGAGTAAACACACCCAGATCCTTCAGTCGTTTTTTCCAGGTCGTGCTTTCTACACTCTAATTTTTGTTTCTTTCCACTGGAATGTCTCTGATTTTTGCTTCTGTTTTGTAAAGAAGAATACGTGAGGCTGGGTGCGGTCTGCTGCTAAAGTCTCACTTGTGTGGAATGGAACGGGATCACTGCTTCTGTGTCACACATACAATGTAGCTACTAATGTGTCCCAGGACGTCATTTGCCTACTTTGTAGTAGGTTTATTTTGCGGGCTTGGAATTAATTTCTGAAACAATGTAACGCATGTATGCTTTTTTTTTTTTTTTCTGGCACATCGGAGTTACTGTTTTGTCATGTACATTTGATTTTAATTTTTTTTCCTTAGTATACTGTCTTGTACTGATCTTTACTGAGATTGGTTTGATAGCATGCTATAGGTGGGTCTAGGGTTCCTGCAGCCAGATCAAAACACTGCAATAAGATGCCACAAAATCCCGAGCTGGTTTGAACTTGCTATGTTAAGGGATTTTTTTTTTTTCTTATTTAAAAAAAAAAAAAAAAGTGATGGGTTTTGTATGGGTCACTAGAGTTTACACTTGATCAGATATTATCTTGCCACAAAAAGTTTAGCTAGCCAAGCCAGTGACTTCATTGGTTCCTTCTTGCATCTTCCCTGCTCATGACGTCCATGGTCACTGTGCTTGGAGCTCAGTGTCCTCCTTCATGGGAGCCGTGGGACCCTGTCCCTTAATTTTCTTTTTGGTTGCTCACTGCAGCTGGGCCTTCCTCCTGCAGTGATTTAGTTCAGTGACTGAAATTGGAAAAGGGCCAAGCCTTTAAAAAAACAGTTTTTCCTGCTAGTTTGTTCTGACCCCGCTCACTTATGGAGTCAGGCGTGAGCATGGGGAGGGGATGCTTCATGAGGGAATGGGGCGGGACGACAAGGGGCAACACTGCCCTTTTCAGCTGCAGCGAGCCCTTAGATTGGTTCCAACACCCTGGATTTTGTCTTGATAATTTCAGGCCCCTTTCTGTCTGGCTGTTACTTAATGCTTTGCTATCTTTATCACTTTCTTATCTTATAGGTAACTACAAACTGATCATTTAAGTTGATCAAGAATCTTTCAGAGGATTGAAGTTACTGGTCTGTAACTTCTTAAGTCTTCTCCCACCTTTTTTTTAATTTTTATAAAGGTAGGTGAGGCATGATGCTTCTCCAGCCTTCTGTGGCCTTCCCATATTCCTGTAAATTTTCAAAGATGGTCACTAACACTTCAGAGATTACTTTGACTGGCTTCTTATATGCTTTCAGGTGAATGCTGTTATTCCCTCTCAATCTACAGCTGTCTTGTGAACATTTGTTAAGCCGTTCTTTTCTAACCTGCTCTTTTCTCCCATTTCCAAATTAATTTTGCTTGTCACATTTAACTTTTTCTTCTGGAGACTGAAGGAGCATTTGTACTTCAGCCTTTGTATCATTGCTTTCCTTTCCTGTTTGCCAATGAGAGTGTAATTATCTTTATTTTCATCTTCTAACATGCCCGCTTCTCTCCAGTTTTCTTGTGACTGAAGAGTTCTTAGTAACAGCTGTGCTGATTTTGACTAAGAGACCATCTAACCCAGTATTCTTCTAGGAAAGAAGAAAAATAGGACAAGTATATATGATATTTTCCAACTACTCTTCCAGCCTGCAGCTCCTTTCAGATAAGGGGATTTCCTGAGTCTAATGTGAGCTGTCTAACCATGAACAATCAATAGATTTGTCTTTCTAGTACTTGTCCTGTCTTTGTGGAATGCATATAAAATTTTCCATCGTTTTTGGAGAAGTGCTACCACACAAGTTACCTGCTGGTGAAGAGTCACATTTGTTTGTTTTGTTTTGTTTTGAAGCTGACCCTCACTGGCTCCATGTGATGGCTGTTAGCACTTACGTCTGAAGAGACGGTGAATAATCTACCCCTGTTACCGTTTTTATACCGCTCATGATTTTACGAACCTCTGTTATGTTGCCTGTCTTGCATCCTGATTTGTTACATGGATGCTGTTCCATGGCAAAGAGAAGACTTATCTGGGTAGCACTTCTGGTCAATACCTTTCTCTGAAGCCTTGGGACACTGAAGGTCAAGGACAAGGGTACTTGGAGTCCTTGTCCAGTCCACCTGAGGGGAGATGCTGAAAGCCAGACTCTTTCACAAGATGTCTCATGTGCAGTTTCATACACCTGACGATAAACAGCCTCTCTGTCCTTTAGTGCTGTTTTGAAATCAGGAAGAGTTTCAGATGTTCCTTATGGGGATACATACCTGTGCTAAGATGCTGAGGGAGGGGATGGTGTGACTGAGGCCTTTCCTCTGGGATGGTGGGAGGGATGGCGGGCATGCTCTCAGAACTGCTCTCCCCTACTCTTTTCAGAGATCAGCCAGCCCGGCTGAGACCACTTAGCGATGACAAAACAAAAGCTTCTGCTTGATGGGACGCTCTCGTTGTTTCTGATTGTGGCCTGTGAAGCTCAGCAGCTCCCAAGGAGTCATGTTGCTGCTAATTCTGGTCCTCTGTGCGAGAAGGAGGCAGAGTCCTGGGGAAACCTTTTCAGCAGTGAGCGGCTGGATGCCTGGATCTGTTCCCTCATCGGTTCGTTCATGGTGGGGCTGAGTGGGGTCTTCCCCTTGCTGGTGATCCCATTTGAGACGGGAGCTGCTCTGCGGTCGGAAGGTAAGCCTGCTACCTGCATTAGCCCTTCTGAAGCCAAAAGTCCTGGGTTGTGACTGAACGGCACAATGATAAACAGGACCTTGTCACAGAAATAGTGACCTTTACAATAGTCTGTCCATTTCTGGTGCTTTAGTCCATACCTGGCAATTTGATAGAGAGTCCTCAGACAAATGCAAACCCTGGATGGAGCTTGTACAAAGAATATTGTTTGTTTTGCACCCTGCTTGGTCCAGGACCCTCCCACACATTGCTGTCCCAGCCAAGTGGTGCAAGGGCTTTTTCTTGCACTCTAGCTATTTCTTTTGTACTCTCTCCTTTGAAAGCTTGCTTTGCAGATGCTTCCAATTTAGGTTTCTTTGTGCAGAATCTCAGCTGGAGATGTTTTGACTCCCAGCTGAGTTGTGATCAGTTTTTGTTACTTTTTTTGTTTGTTTGTTTTAGCTGGATCACACCGTTTGAAGCAGTTGTTGAGTTTTGCTATTGGTGGACTACTGGGGAATGTGTTTCTGCACCTGCTTCCTGAAGCCTGGGCCTACACATGCAGTGCAACGACAGGTATGAAAGCCTTATGTGCCTAGAAGCAGTCTGTGTTATGCCTACTGCTACATTTTTTGGGTCCGTTCCATCTTGAAGACGCAAGACCAGCTAGGCTGGGTCAGCCCAAAAACTGGTCTAGGCTGGTATTCTCTTTCAAACAATGTGTAAAAGCAAATGCCTAGGGAAGGATATAAGAACAATAAAAACACATGTAAGACTTTGTCTTTGTACTCTGTAGTCCTCCACAGATTTTGAGATTCGAGTCTTTCTGAGTTGGTGATGGTTTCTTTGTTTAGTAACTTGCAATGGATTTCTGGTCTATCAACTTTTCCTATCTTGCCTTGGACTCCTGTTGAGTGTAAATCTCTGTTGATTTTCCTTTGTCCTTTCTGTAAGGAAAGGGAATGCTTCTTTAAGCTGATGGGAAGTTACAAATGTGTGTGTGGTCTGGTATATGAACATGTCTACCATCTCAGGTGGGGATTCTGCCCCATCAGATGCATCTTGTCTATAAATCTGTCCCTATAACAGTGTTACTCCTAGAGCCTCTTTCTTGGGACTAAGAAGGGCCCCTCCGCTGGGTACTTCAATCTATGGGAGCCCAAATTTTTTGACCTCTCAATCTTTCCTCAAGGAGAAGTCATGGAAAATTGTCCATAGGGCCATGACTAAGATGGGGCAGGGGGGCAGGGGGAGAAAAAGGAAATGCAGGTGACAGAAACCTGTGTTTGCCAGTGAACTAAACACTGTTTGGGTTGGGATAGAGCTTGTGGTATTAGTGTATCTCCTTCACCCCTCACATAGCCACGGTTGTTGAAACCTGTAGTGATTGTATCTCTCTGCTTCAGCAAACTGATAGCATAGAAGGCAACTGCATCCCACCTGTTGAGAAACCAAGAAATCATTTCCCCACTGAAAATGTGAGAGCGGGAAAAGGATGCCCTTGGTTTCCCAGACTTCCTTGCACTTATGTCCTGGGATTTCAAATCTGCTGGGCCTTTGGTCCTCTTCTTCCTCACGCCTCTGGCACTGCCAGCAGAACCTGCTGTCCTTTTTTTCCCCTTTCTACAGTGGTTCCCAAATGACTCTCTCTTCGTGCTCTAACTTGTTTGCTTCTGCCAGACTGTCCTGAAGCATAAAGGTTTCCTTGACCCTTGTGAGCCCCATTACAGAGTCGTTCCGTTCTTCCACTGCAATGCAATCTCCATTTCTGCAGCCAGGCTGAATGGATGATTATCTCACAAGCTTGGCTGTAATTGAAAAGAAAGTTTATAGCTTTGGGCTTAATAACTTGTCCAGGTGTGGCAGAAAGGGGAAGGTGAGTCTGTAGCTGCACTAATAGCAGATTTCGTGTCAGGGCTTGCTGCTCAGTAGATACAGCTACAGGATTTTTATTATGTAATCTTCACTTGCCTCTGGAGCTCAGGGAAATTCCCAGTGTTGTCAGGAAATACTCTGGATTGCACTATTGAAGCAAAAGGCTCTCACTCGAGTGTCCTGAGATGAGGATATCTGTTAGATCAAGAATGAGGGAGTTAAACTAATTTGCTGTGAGATATGTTTGCTCCTTATTTTTCACAGGAGGTGTTTCCATTGTTGTTTCTTGGTTTTTGTCTTGGAACTGCTGGTTAAACTGTCTGGGGCGGGGCAGATTCACATGTGGGAGGCACTGTGTACTTGACAGTGACATGAAGGTTTCTCTCTTGTTCCCTCAGGAGAAGGGCAGAGCTTTCAGCAGCAGAAGCTTCTGGGTCTCTGGGTGATCATTGGTTTCCTGACCTTCCTGGTGCTAGAGAAGATCTTCCTAGAGAAAGAAGAGAAGGAATGCCCTGGTGTGGTAAGTTAGCAGCCAGAGGGGAGGGAGTGCTGTTATGTTTGGAGCACTGGACTAAACACGTCATCTGCCCTATCTGACAGGCTCAGCAAATGAAGCTGTGAGTAGCTTGTCAATGCCCTTTGGGAGCTTTTTGCCACTTCTTTGACACTGAGCTCTAGAAGAAGGTGTTTCATCTCCAGGCTTTGGTTTTGTGGTTTTAGCTGAGATTTCTCACCTCTGGGCTGGTTTTGTTCTTGATGTGGTATGTGTAAAAGAGAGTTCCCCTTTTATGGGGACTGGGAGCTGGAGTGCTCTGCAGATGAGAGCCTTGCTCAAGTAAGCTTTGAGAGATGACAGCTTGCTGATGCATGTTCCACTGAGCCATCGTGACTCACTCCCCTTCTGGGTCCTCAGTCAGGACAAAGACCAGCCTTCTCTGGAAGGTGTTCCTTACTGCCCACTCTTCTTGGGTATGTCCTGGGCCAGGCATTTATTCGGGTAACTGTGTGTGGTAGAAAGGGTTTATTGTTGGCCAAGTAATACTAAGCAATGGTTCAGAGGAGAGTCACCCAACTGCAGAGGGACAACGTAGGCAGAGGTACCAGAAGGTAATTCCAAGATAGAGGAGAGCAGCTAGTCCTCAGACATCTGCACAACTCCTGTAGACTGTTCAGTCCTTGCTGTGCCACGACTTTTGAGAGGTGAAACTGCAGGTCAGGCACTGCGTAAGAGCAATTACGTGTTACTTTGACTCAGCATGAGACTTTGAAGTCTGAAAGGAACTTAATCTTCTCGTTTACAGAGAGACTAAAGTCTGAGATGAACATTTTGTTGTTTGGAAGCTGATAATCCCAGCTATAGAATAATTCTCTAGACTTAGTTATCCTGATGCACTGGGGAGAGCAAGACTCTTTTTCCCCCATCCCCTGCCCAGGTGGAGTTGTATTTCTCTGGGCAGCAGCTGCCAGCAGGAGTGGCAGGCTCAGTCCATCATCTTTCCAGTGGAACTTGGCTCATGCCAATGGGGCGTTTCTCCAATTCCTCCTCTCTCTTTACTTTCCTTCTCTTGGTGATTGGGGAAGTCTTTGTTCTTGTTGTCAGTGCAGATGTCAAAATGCTCTCTGAAATCTGTCTTATTTCTGGCAATTGTCGTTATTAAACTGCTGATTTGCATTGTAAGGACAAAAGGATTAAGGGTGAAGATTGGATTTCTGACTGTGATTCATGCTTATTCATCACTGACAAAGACAAGTTGTTTTCCCCTAATTTAGGGCTGTGATTCCAAAGCACCAGCTGGAAAGATACCCAATGGAAGTGGCTACCCCCTGCTGAAGGTGGCAGGCCAATCCCAAAGAGCAGGAACAGGTTCAGCTCAGTGTAATGGCTCCTCTCTCCAGTCTTGTCCAACAGACAACAGAATCAAGGTAAGAGACCCACAAACTGACCTTCACATCTTACGTTTTCAGGGCTCATATTTTAAAATTCAGTCAGGAGGATGAGTTGTCTGTGGAAAGAACTGTGCCTGAGTGAGTTGTGCTTAATTTTGCTCTGTCAAAGTGTCTGTCCAAGTCACAGCAGGGAGGAAATAGCGGACTTGGAGAAAATCTGCACTGCAGCTTATGCAAAAGAGGAAAAGTCACTATTGTGAAGGCATAAGTCTGATGATGTGCATTTTGGCTGAATCCTGAAACCAAAGTACTGTACTTTCACGTTTTGTTACTCTATATCTTAAAGTCATTATATCTTTATTTGCTTAAATTTTTGTGCCATGATTTCTCTGTTCTCTAGTGCCTGCATTGTACCAATTGTGAGCTGCACGTTTCCTTTTAAGGCACCTTTTGGAAGCTTTTTGACAGTTGAAGCTATCTGCTGTAAAACTTGGAAGTTCAGTTTCTCGGATTAGCAGTTTATCTGCTGCCAAAAAGGGCTTCTTGTCCGCTTCTGCCTCCAAACCTGTATTTCCCATCACTTCCTTTGCACTGGACCTCATCTGACCCCACAGTGAGCCTATTCAGGGAGCTAAACAGGCAAAGAATTCGCTTTTTCTTTATTTTTTCCTCTCTCTCCCCTCCCCCCCGCTTCCCCGGTTTATTTTTCTCCTAACTTCTTGAATCAGCTTGGCATGTAGACAGGCAGCCTGTAGTGCTGGGATAAGGGAGATCAGCAAGCTTATCGGATTGGAGGTGGAGGAGGGAAAAGGAGTACTGTAGCATTGGGCAGTGGCTAACCTTTAGATTGGCTTTGCTTTTAGTTTTATGTTACTATCTTTGCACTGTGGAAACCCCTGTTTGGGTGAACATCACAAGCAAGAGAGTAAAGGACCGCTTTGGCGAAGGAGGACCTATGATTTGAGTTTGAAAGCCCATAAAAATGTGCAAGATTGTAGGAGAGTAACTATGAACAGAAAGTGTGGTTGCATGAACTAGCCCAAACCTGGATATGTGGTCAGTCAGAGGCTCTTCAGTCTTTCTATTTTAAATCTGTTTTGCTGTAACTTTATAGCTCTCACTACACAATGTGAAAGATATGCTGAAGTCACTCGGTATTTTTGATATCTGTCACATTCACGTAATCTCTGCAGAACGCTGCACAAACTGCAAGGTGCCGCGTTGGTGTTTCTAGAGGTGACAGTGGTGAAGAAACCAATATTACTGGGTTATGAAACATTGTGCCATTATTTTAGGAAGGTTTATATAAGGAACTATGGACTTAGAGAATGGTTAGTCTACCATTGATTTCAAGTAGAAATGAAATACTGATGGGGGACACAATTGCTCAGGGCCTGGTCCTAATGTAAAAAATAATAATGTAGTTAATGCTAATTGATAGGATCTTATGGAAGATAAATTCTTGTCGACCAGACATTTTTTTCCCTGCCTTTTATTCTGTCATAAGAGTGTTCAATAAAGGTAATGATACTGGCAAATGTAAATAAAACATAACTTTCTCCCACATTCTAATAAAACTAGTACTGCATGAAAACAACTTTGCTAACATTAGCTGTATTAAAAATCAGTTATTCTATATTATCAACAGGGACTGTTGATTAATGCAGCTCCCCTCAAATCTGTTCACTAGTGGCTTGTGATTTTTCTAAGTGATTATTTATAAAAACAGTATATCTTCACATTTGCAGATACCACTATATTACTTAAATGGCACATTGTGACTGCATGAGGTCAGTGATACCGGCTAAACTGAGTAACTTCATCAAAAGAGCTGAATTTTTAACATGTTTTGATACATGCAAATATTAAGGGATAGATTAAGAAAGAATGCAGATCATATTTACAAAATAGGGACAGTTTCTAGGAAGTCAGTGCCTTGGAAAAGGGTACGAGAATCACAGTAGGAAATTGTTGGAACACATTCTTCCATTGCGATGCTACAGCCAGGAGGGTGGGTGAGTAGGAAATAGTATGTAAGAGAAGAGGCAAGTGTTCCTCTTTCTATATAGCAGTAATGAAACAGCTGCCTGACTTTTTCCAGTAGTGTTATTCACAATATCCAAAATACTACTGATAATTTGTAAAGGGATCAGGAAAGAGCTGAAATAATTATTTTAGGTTTGCAGTACGTGATAAGAAGTGGTTTTCTTTAGTCTTTAGCTCTGTAGACGTGACAGATCAGGGGTGACTTAAAGTACGCAAATACCCATGTAAGAGGCATGACTAAATTTGAATAAAGCTATACCAAACAGTAGCAGACTAGAAATCAAAGACAACTCTTAACTGAGCGTAACTTGCCAGTGGACCAACTTACCATAGAGACATAGTAGATTCTTTGTCACTTGTGGGCTTTAAGCTGTGATATATACAAGGTATGCTATAGCTTAAGAAACAATGGGCTTCGTGCAGAAATTGAATGAGATTTTTTCAGTTGTGTTATGTAGAAGGATTTTAAAGCTAGAAGGGGCTCTCCATGGTTGTCTGAACCTAACACGTCTGTTCAGTCTTAGAGACTGTTGTCAATATGCATGAAATAGAGACTAATGGGTTAATGTGTGTAGTTTTAACTTTCTACCTTCTGAGCATATAATCTGAATATTTTAATAGTCTTTTGGTAGGGGGGAATTTACCAAAACTACCAAGATACTCTTGCGTTGTTAGCCTGTTTCCTTAGGCAACAACATAAGTAGTCATTCCATCTGTCTGTCCATCTGTTCTGCCCTTCATTTTCAATAACTTTTGAACCTGTAATTAATTTTACTCGAGTTCAAGAGAGGATAGAAGTCTTGAGGGTAATCAAATTTCTGCAAGTTCCATAAAAATCAGCATGACGGCAGAGGAGGAATGCAAACTAATGGCCTATTGAAAAACTCTGGCAGAATTTAGATGTTGTATGCTGCTTGGCAGGTCCGCCTGGTTGGCAGATCAGCAGGTAAGTCTCACTGCCCCTACGTGGTGGGGAAGTGGCTGTTAAGCAGTGCAGAGCCGGGAAGGGACATGCGGGGAAACAGTGTTGCTGGAAGTGAGCAAAGTAGGTGCTTGGAAAGAGAAGAGAGAAAGCCCTCGCAAGCCAGACTTCTTTGGTTCTACTGTTCACTCAGTAATCCCCTTTTTTTCAGAAAACAAAAAGGGAAAGATACTATTTAAACAAAGTCATCTTTCAGGGCTTAATGATTAGTAAGTTGTGATCAGTCGTCCTTTGTCCATATATACTAGAACTTCTGCTCATTAGCTGCTGCCATAATAATTTGTCCTAGCTTGAAAACTGCAGGTTTGCACCCAAACATAGATCAGTTCTGTCCTGCATTGCAGCCTTTATTCCCTCAACAAGTAAAAACATTGTACTTTTGCCTTGCTTCTTATTTCTTTTTCCCTGTGGCACATGGGATCCTTGCTGATTTGTAGAAGTATGTTTTATTGCACAGTGACATTAAATCTGAAGCATGAACATAAACACTTCATCCGGCTGTGCTCTTTATGAGCAGCGAGAACATCCTATTAGGAATTCGCAGAATGTAAATGTCAGAGGCTCATAACTGTCAAATCAACCCAATTTATTTCTGAGCACTCCAAGGCTTTGCTTCTTTCAGTGACAGTTTTTTCCCAAGCCAGTGACAAGAAAAAGTCATAATGTTTTAATCATAAAGTCTATTTTTTCCCTATACAGTGGTATGGGAAAGCATTTTTGTGTAAAGCTTATGTGAATAATTATTATTAGCCTGTGGGGAAAACACAATCACATAAAATCCCAACATGAAAAGGAAAAATTTTAGACAGTCATATTTGACTGAAAATGAGGAATGAGAAGTAAAACTGCTGTGTTCATGGGTCTGCCTCCATGCATCCCTTTGTGTTCCCCTTCTCACAAAAACATGCAGGGAACTTCTGCATTCGTTGTGGAGATGTTACTTAGATTATTACTTAAATGTGATCTGCAGTAAGGCTTTGCTTAATTTTGTATTTTCGTATTGAATCATCAGTGCACTTTTAAAAGTTTAGAGCTTATAAAGATGTCCTGAGATTGTGCAGTAGAAGTGCCCTGCAGAAAGGTGGTGCTTTGGAGAGAGAGACTTGACAGAAAGCTTCACCTGAGCTGTGGCATACAGATGGCAAGAAGAAAAGATACCCCAAGCAGAATTTGATAGAAACAGGGAAGAGCAGAAGACCAAAAAGGGCTCATGAAACCCATCAGCACTTGTGTTTTTTCCAGCTGAACTTTGGCACCTGATGCTATGGTCAAGTAAGAGGTTAATGCCTCACAGTTTCTAGACAGTCTCTCCACTCACTGGATGCTGCCGTATAGCTGGAGTTAATGTATGCAGCTTAGTTCTCGCAGTCCAGAGACAGCCTGATGTATTGGCTAACACCTGGTTGATAATAATTTAAACTGCAGTGCCATATAGTGAACTGCAGTATCTCAGGACCCACACGCAGTAGTTTTTGTTAAATCTAATGGGAAAAAAACCAAAACTCTGAGCAAAAGAGCTGGGGTGGTACCGTCGTAAATCACTTTAGGTCAAATACTCAGAATTTGTCTGGAGATGACCATAGTTAGCATGATAGGGAAGTCTAACGTGGAGATGGACTTGTGAGGAAGGAAGCTGCTTTATGCTTATAATTTTAAGAAATATTTATATGCAAATGCACATACATGCTATCCAGCCTTCTAGTAGGTGGTTTTTTGGTGACTGTCATCACTATCTTCTCTTTTTATTCTTTGTTAAGGGAAAGCAAACCCACAAGCACAAGCTTTTTTAGTACAATGCTTGAAGATTTGTTTAGTTATAAAAAGCAATTTCAGCAGCATTTGTTCTGTTGCATTGTTCTTGCCAGCTTTTGAAGAGGAGCTGTTTAGCAGTTGGATATTAAAGTACATGACTAGAAAACAAGGTCAGGTCAGGTTTGAAGCCAGTCACCTGTGTAAATTAGTCAGTGTTACCTAAAATTGGTTCGATTTAGAATCAGATATATTCTTGCATTTTGGCTTTCTTCTTTTTCCTTTCTCTTTTTCTGTTTCTAGAGCTCTTTGTCATTTGCATAAGATGATTATCCTAATCTCAGACAATACTTGCCTACCCTATAACTTAGTTTACTCTAAAACTGAACATAACATGTAATTTGTACTTGAGCACTGACATAGTTTAAGATCTTCACCAGAAGTGCCATATCCTGACCTTTCCCATCTGATCATGACTCTGTATAACCTGTGTCTAAGCCATGTGCTTTTTTTTATCTTGTAATGTCTCTTCCTTTATCTGGGCTCTTCCTTCTCTTTGCAGATTAGTGGATACCTCAATCTGCTGGCCAACACCATTGATAATTTTACACACGGCCTGGCAGTAGCAGCCAGCTTCCTGGTTAGCAGAAAGGTAAGGTTTGTGCCTGTGTACTGAACTGGAGAGGCCTGTTCTCAAGTGTGATGCAACATGCAAAAAAACCAAAGATGTGAGGAGTTTCCTTCTATTTTCTGGAAGTTTCTGAGGAAATGGAGACTACAGTAAAAAGCAACCCTATCCTGACCCTCTGATGCAGAGCTTCTTCAAACTTGGGACCTGTTAGTCGTTTGTACTGGCATTAGGGGAAGGGTTAGCTCATCTATCCTTTTTGTTGAATAATTCTAAAGTCTGGGAAAAAAGTCTTAACTTGCAAAAAGGGGCCTTGACATGTTGATGAAAGTCTCATCTCTCAGAGCTGGGGGACTGTTTCCTAATCACCTTCTCTCCTCTGCTACAGGTTGGGTTCCTAACCACATTGGCCATTCTCCTGCATGAAATCCCACATGAGGTGAGAGGGCTTTGTATCTTGCCATCATGAGGGATTACAAGGGTGCTTTATCCACTAAGAGGAGGGCTGGGTCTGGGTAACATTTTCTTGTCCCTTTGAAAGCTGCTACCTTTGGGAGACTGGCAACATGGAAAACTAGAAACAGTCTTGAAGCACTGATCTTGTTACGGATGGCCTTTGTGACTGAAAATGTTCATATTCATTAACTGCTAGCTTTTGGTTTTCTTAGGTTGGAGACTTTGCAATCCTACTTCGGGCTGGCTTTGACCGCTGGAGTGCAGCCAAGATGCAGCTTTCCACAGCTCTGGGGGGGATTCTAGGAGCCTGCTTTGCCATATGTGCTCAGTCACCAAAAGGAGCAGGTAAGGCTCCCTGGGACCTCTGTAGGAATAGGCAGGGGGCCCTATTGTCTCCATGTGTGTATCTTCTTTCCCTTCGCTGTTCTCTCCCATGGCTTTGTCTCAGTAATAACAAAAGCTTTCTGTATTTGTGCAGGGGAAACGATAGCCTGGATCCTCCCTTTCACTTCTGGAGGATTTCTGTATATTGCCTTGGTAAATGTTGTGCCTGATCTCCTGGAGGAAAAGAATCCTTGGTAAGTGCTCCCTCCTGTTCCGCTGCAGCAATTCTTGCTGCCGGCGAGCAGGGATATAAGCCTTCTCCATGCCTGTTCTGGGAGCACATGAATGCCAGTTTTCCAAATCCCATGGGCAAGGCTGGAATCTGGATAGACTGCTGTGCTAGCTATTGCGTTTATGGGACTACAAAGACCATATAAAACATGAGAACCTTCAACTGGGTCAGTCCCAAAGATTGTGCTAACGCAGTATGTAGCTTGACCAGCTAGAGCCGGTTGCTCACAAACATGTCCAGTAAGGTGACCCGTTCCCCAGTCTGTCTTGTCAGCTTGTGGCATGTACTGGTTTAGGCACTGTCTGAACCAGGGCCCCATAAAGGTGTGTGTGCCTGATAACCACATGTGAACCTATCCTTCACATGCTTCTCTCATCCCTTTTTGACCCTATTCATTACTTTGAGCTTCTGTGATCTCCCTTTGGCAGCAAGTTGGCATAGTTTGGCTGCACTGTGTTAAATGATGCTTCTTACTATTTGTTTTTTATCCTCTTGCTTATTAATTTTTATTAGATGCCGCTGTGTTGCTGTGTAAGTAGAAAATAATAGTTTTCTTCTCTCTATCATTCAGCATTTCATAGTCTGTTATTGTATCCCACCTCAGTCATCTCTATTCTACACTGATATATATATTCTGGTATATTTGGCCTCCCCTCATTTGTATTATTCTAGTTTCTTGCAGCCTGATTAAGGCTGTAGCAGGTCCAAATCCAGCTGTACCACAGTAAAGGCCCTCTCGGATCTGCTGGCAGAGCTACCCCTGAATGTTCCCTCCTATTTCAGTTGTAATGGGACAGGTAACTTCAATAGTTTAAATAAGAAGTCTTGGCTCAACTACTTCATTTTGACTGAAACAGTTAAGGAAGTGCTCAAAAAGCAGCTCCACAGTCACATGTGAGGAGGAAGGAACCTCTGGTGGAGAAATGTTAATGATCAGTTGGGAGCTTGCTTTTGGGTTGGTAGCCTCTTGTGCTGGCAGAGCTGTTGGCAGAGTATGCAGAGGTGGTAGGTACATAGTCACTTCAATCCAGCATAAACCCGAGATGGTGCTAAAAGAATGGCAAAATTCATCTGCCTTTTTTTTTTTAATTTTCGTAACTGTAGTTGTTAGCTGGATGAGGTCCCTAAAGTATCTGTGAACATGCTGCACAAGTGCTGGTTCTCTTGTGAGAGAAAGGACAGGAATATATACCTGGGTAGCTGCATGACTGAATCAGCTTAAATTGATTTTGAAACCTGAAGTTGGGCCTTGCAACTGAGTGGAACAAATATCTGGCAATTTATAGACAACTTCTTTGCTTGGGGTGCTGGGAAGGAGTCTTCTCAGCTGTGTTAGTGGCTTCATACAGCTATTGTGTTCTCCTTGTGGTAGATTTGCAAGGGCAAATAACAAACTATTCGTGAGCCTCTACACTGCTGCCTATGGGGATTGGTCTATGGCTCCTCCTAATTTTGCTGTTTCTTTCCCAGGAACTCCCTGCAGCAAATTCTGCTCCTGTGTACAGGCATTACAGTCATGGTGCTACTCTCGCTCACAACTGAGTGACCTCTGCGCAGACCTCATGATGCCTCCCAGAGCCACCACAGTGACTCTGAGCTGTTACAAAGCAATAAGGAACACTAATGTTATTTCCTATGTGTGCATGCAGATCTGGCTGCTAGTATGAGAAGCAGGTGAGAAAGAGGTCTGGATGTGCAGGACTTCGTTCCCTGGCTCTCCTATCCCTGTTCTGCTAAAATCCACACATCAGGGCTTCTGTTTTGTTTTGGTTTGGTTTTTTTTTTCTTTTTTTTTTTGGTTTGGTTTTTTTTGTGGAGTAAAGGATACAGTGAGCAGAAATGAACTGAACAACTGCTGCACAGCAAATGGACTATGTTTCATTTGGTTCATTCTGATGGAACTGCACCTCCCAAGCTCTTGTGTGGAAACAGCAGAGGTGCTTCCTGTAGCTGATGAAGAAGGAGGACTTTTCCTACCACTCTAAGGGCTGGAGGCAGAACAGGGATGGCAAAGCAACAATAAACTAACAGCTTTAGCCAGAACTTCCTACCCATGAGAAGTTACGGTGCTATGAGACAGAGGGGAAAGGACCCTTTCCAACTTGATCTCCAGCTTTTCATTGACATCACTTGTTCCCAAAAGTAGTATTAGCCTCAGCAGTCCACCTCTTTGGTCTATTTCGTTTGTGTTGAAATCAAGCCAAAAGCTTGAGGCATTTCAGGATAGGTCACTACAGTTAAATGGCTCAGCTTGGAGATTACTTGCCTCAGCCCTAACCACTCCAATAGCCAGCACAGCCTAACTGTTTGTCTGAAAAATGGTCAGTAAATGTTTCTTCTGTTGCCATATTACCAGCTCATCTACATCTGGAAGGAAAGCCATGTAGTTGTTGTGACTGAGATCCCTCTCCTCATAACCATTAGCTGAATATGGCTCTGAGCCTGCTGTCGAGACCCGACTCGCCCACCATCTGCCCCACACGTTTCAGAGCTCTCTTCAGGTGTAGCATGTTAGCCCTGCCTGGCATGCTATAGCAGCCCTAGACCGTCATGGCAGAGGTCTGGGCAGTTTGGGCAATAGTTGAACACTATAGCCTGGTCAGCAGCTGATAACCCCAGGTTAGCTTTTCCTCTGTTCAGTGTAGACTATCTAAGAGCATGCTATAACCAAAAATACAGATGGCAGCCTATTTCTGGCCTTCTTACCTCACAGTGGAGTTAATCTGTTGGGGATGAATAAGAAATAATACTGACAGCCTGTAAAGGAAGGGGCACAGCAGCAAAGAATACTGGAGGGAGGGTGAAATGGGAAGGGTGAAACTGCTGGTGAAAAGATTTTAAAAAATGGGTCTGGAAAAGCTGTGTGCTAAGTAAGGAGAGAAAGGGATACGAAAGGGTGACAGTAAGTATGCTTTAAGGGGAGTTTTCTGTTGTGTGATGCTTGGGATAAAATTTTTGGCAATTTGAGACCAAAAAAAAAAAGACATTTCTAGTGCTTTGCCCATATTCCAGCTCATGGGGCTGATCAGGCCATCATTCCAGAGGATGTTCTGTTGCCACAGAGAGGTGCACAATTACTGGATCATCCCTTCTGCAGAGCTTATCCTCGTTTTGCTTACATCTGTTTAAAAACAGGTCTAATTGAACTAGCAGAGTCATTGGACACAAAACGGTTGCCACAATGTGAATTGCACCAACTCAGCTCTGTCTTTAAACAGCTTTCGTAAATCAGTACAGCTCTCCAGTCTGCACAGGGCCTTATCAAGAGGGCTCATCCCGTGAGAGGGCGATTTGGGTCAGAGCAACGAGGCAGGTATGCTGCCCACAGCAGAGGCATTTACTTCCCTAAGAGATTCCTGAACTGTTGACACAGTTCTTTTTTTATGACAGCTCTTGTCCTACTTTTCAGAGAGCGCTGGAGAGCTCATGCTTGCAGTTCTCTCTGCCCAGGAGCTGCTGTCTAAAATTTTTCCAGCTTTCCTTAGCCCAGGCTTACATCAGTAAGTAGTTTCACTGCAACAACGAGGGAGGTTTAGTGCAATTTTTTTTATTCCTCTTTACAAAGTTGCCTTCCTTTGCCAACTACTCCCTCTATCATTCAATTGTCACGAAGTCTGAAGGTAGCATCCGCTTCCTGCTTTCCTGGAAGGAGGATTAATCTGATTAGCCTGCAGGGACTCGGGGAGTATGCTAACCCTCTAGTTCTAGCTTTGGGCTGTTTTTTCCTTCCCTCACCCCAGGACTGAAGCTAAGCGGGCCCTGTAGTAGGGCTCTGGAGGAAGCAGGTTTACACAGAAGGATGTGCCTGCTGTTTCCCAAGATGTCTTTCTCAAATTGAGGCTGGCATTTAAGTTGAGGGACTGCCAGGTGAGTGCCTGTGAGTTGGCATTGTTGCATCAGCACTGAGCCTTCCCAAGACTGAAAACCACAGTCAGGATTTTGTGCTCAGCGTTTAGGAATGTGAAGTGGATGACACTGAAGAAAGAATTTCTGAGTTGTTTTTCTTGGCTCCTACCACAGGCCTGGACAGTCTGTGGTTCTTGGGAAGATACCCTGGTAGGAGGTAGCACGGGGCTTGTTAGTTTTCCACTACATCAGCCCTGGGGCTGAGATTGGAGAGCCTTGGGAGGAAATGGAGCATCGCTCCACCACATTTGTCACTTTTGGAAATGCAGAGAGAATTGTATTTTCTAGCTCTATTTTTTCAGCTGCTCTTATGCATTTTCCCCCTTCATCTGTATTGATCTGCTCTGCATGGAGACAATAGAGATGAAATAAATGGTTTTCCGTGTGGGTTTTGTGGTTTTTTTTGTTGAAGCTACTACTTTTCATTGAATTACAAATTCAATTCAAATTTCATTTGGATTACAGAGCACTATCTCTGGGTTAGTCTAGAGAAGTCTGGGCTCTGTCTTGCCCTCCTTTCTCCTCCTCAGACTTTCACAACTGAAAGAAAAAGTTCTAATCCACTTTCCTGTTCCTGCTGCCGTGGCACTGTGGGCCAGGAGCGGTGTGGTCTGATCATAATTCTTGGCTGCTGGTTCCCTGAAAAGCATCACCAAGTGAGTTGCTCCTCTTCGCGGGGGGAGCTTGCATGGTAACTGAGAGTTTTGCAACCATACTTTGTTGTGATCCGTGATTTTTTTTTTTTTTTTTTTTAATCTAAAAACCTCAAGGCCTATCTGATATCAATTAACACTACCATGGTTACCTGCCATGTGGGACAAAGGCGCGCTCACCAAACGTTGTATGTAGGAATTGCCAAGAAAGAACTAAGGGGATTTTCTCTACCCTTCAAAAACATGGGTTCAGAGCATGTCTTATGCCACTCTTAATTTGAAAGATTTTCAGCCTATGAATACTGAATGGTAGTACATGGCGCTCAGTTCTTACTGGAATTCTTAGAAGAGGAAAACCATAACCCAAGAGCTGGAAGAAGATGAAGGCAGGTAGGTGATCAAGGGCATGTTTTCATCATCTGGGGGCTTTGCCAGCAATGTACACTTCGGAATCTCTGTTCCTGGCTTCGCCACGCTGCACTCTTCGGTTGTGCTGGTACGTACCCCTGCCTGTGGGGCTGTGCTGTGAGCCTCCCTCCCCCATCCCTTTTTCCCCTCTCAAAAGTAATCAAAAATAAGATGGATTAATCAGCTGCCTGGCTCACAGGCTCCACAAAGGGTGGCTCTGACACAATTGCAGTAGCACAGAGGGGAGAACAATTGGAAGGAGTCTCGTACATAGGAACTTTCTAAGATGATGGTCTCGCCAAAGTCACTGTCTTCTGAAACTAGCCTGAGCTGCTGTAGAGAGTAGGGTGACATAATAGGATTGCAGATTTAGGAAACGTGAATATTTGGATTTTTACAGGAAAGAGCTGTTATAATTGAAGGATTTTTCCATGTTATCTAGAGCAGTGACTGTACTTGAAAACTATTTTTCATTTTTGATGTGGAAGACTTAATTTAGCTGGTATGTGTAAGAAAATTCTTTTGACAGCAGCCCTTTCAATTTGTCTGCCTTGAAGGCACTAATGTGCAGCTGCATGGATGGTAATCCCATCTGTCCAGTGCGAACTGCTGAAGAGGATCATGCTGAAATGTAGTTAAAACAAGTTTTATCCATGGTTGCTGCACATTTCCACCAGGCATGCTGCTCTGGGGAGAGTAGTACTCTGCTCTGGGTAGTGTCCCTGGGACGGGTGGTGGGGAGGACATTTAGGATGTGCTTGGTGTAGCCGAGGGAGCAATAAGTGACAAGGTGCGGGAAAGGATCTGAATCTCCTACAGTTTAACATTTGCTCCTGGGAGACAATTTAAAGTACTTTTAACAAACAAAACTAAGGATTTTAAAACTGGACATTAAATTTGTAGTTTAGACTTACCATATTGCTAGATCATTTTATCTGGAGGCCAGAACTGAAAAGACGATGCCCTAACAACTGGCTTTGGAGTCTGATAGTGCTGCAGCTGGAGGAACAAGTCCCATAGAACAAGCAGGATCGAGAGGGATTTTGTGCCCTTGGAAATGTTGCATTTAACTAATGGCGTGGATTTAGCCTGCTTCTCATTGCATAAAACAGATTGACATTTTTCAGCTCTTCAGGCCTTATTGTCCATTAACTGATAATGAAGGGTTGAGAAATCGTAATCCGAACGCCAACAAGCGCTACTGCTAGTGGTGTTTGTATTTCATCCGCCTTTTAAAAAGCGCTTGATCCGGCAGCATCTCGGTGTTCGCAGGACTGATCTCCGGCCAGGCCAGCCCCGGCGGGCAGCTCCGGCGTTGGAGGGGCGAGTACGAGGCAAAGAGGAGGCCATGAAAACGGTCGGGGGCCCTGCTCACCGCTTCCCCCCCGTTATCCCC
>NW_009201739.1:0-15522 GCF_000690835.1 Fulmarus glacialis | reverse complement strand
AGGGCGGGCTCGGGCCGGCCGTTACCGGGGCCGGGCACCCCGGCCTACCCTACCCGCGGCACCACAGGTGTGGGAGATAACGGCCTGCGAGGCGTGCGGGTGGCCGGGGGAGCGGAGAGGGGTCTGGTCCCCGGTCAGAGGGGTCAGCCGCAGGGGGCTTGGCGTCCTTTTCCTTTAGTGCTGACGAGCCGGGGAGAAAATTCTGGGTTCACCTAAAACTTCGGGGGTTTAATTTTTTTTTTGTTATTATTTGTGGGGTTTTGGCCTGCTAGTGAAGAATGCAGCAGGTGTAATTAAAGGAGCCTTTCAACTGAAAATGCCTGGTTTTGAAATAAGTGTTGCTGTTTTGAAAAACAAATGCAGTAATGCCTCCTTTAGTGCTGACGAGCCGGGGAGAAAATTCTGGGTTCACCTAAAACTTCGGGGGTTTAATTTTTTTTTTGTTATTATTTGTGGGGTTTTGGCCTGCTAGTGAAGAATGCAGCAGGTGTAATTAAAGGAGCCTTTCAACTGAAAATGCCTGGTTTTGAAATAAGTGTTGCTGTTTTGAAAAACAAATGCAGTAATGCCTGTCTGACTGTAATTGGGACTTGCTTCATGGAAAAATACTGTAAGCAGTTAAATGGAAAATATTAGAATTAAATAATTTTTTTTTTCCCCAGAGTCATTGGGCTAGTGACCAAAGGCTAAACAAAATCAGCTGCTTATGTTTTACCAAAGAGGCAAAATAGGAAGAAAAGAGAGGTAAGGTGAGGCTGGGTTTTCCCTTATTCCCAAGCCACTTAATGCCCAAGTTTTCATGTGTTCTCTATAGAGTACTGTTTGTAGTGGTACACAGCTAGTATGTAAGTATGTGAAATTTCTGTTTGTGAAGTTAAATGGTAATACTGTTAACTTAAATTGTGCCAGAAATACATTTCAGTTTTTTAAAAATCCTCCATGCTGTTTTCTAGAATAAGGATGTATTACTGCAGTATTTCCCCTCTGATTTTATAATATACCTCAAACCTGTGCTGGCAGGATATGGTGACTCTGAAAAGATCCTTCTGATGGTTCCCTAGAATGCAGTATGGAACAAAGGCAACTTGGTTCCATGTAAAGAGGTCTACAAATGCCTTGTCAATTCAAGAAGCAGAGAACAGTGTTAGGAACTGCAAGAGCATAAGTTATTTCTAGGAATGCCAGAGGCAATCTTCTGACAGGAATTAGACATAAAATCAAGTTCATCTGAAAAGGCAGAATACCCCACAGGCTGTCTGGAAAAGCAAGAGTCTAAACCAAGAGAGAAAATCAAGGAAGATCCTCAGGACAGGGAGAGGAATAAAACAGAGATCTGGGCTGGATCAGGGATCAAGGTAAAAAGGTGCCAAACAAAAGGCTCCAGGACAAAACATATTCTTAGCAATCATTTTCTGCAACAAAAATTAAATTTTAAATACAAGTAGGAGGTTTTGTAACATTCTGCATGGTAGATGTGTATTCAGTAGCCTCTGAAAGTGGACTGTGGCTCATAGCAGTTAACTTAAAACAATAATAATGTAGAAGCTGATTCATTCATTTTTGTTAAGGCCTGCTCAATAATTTTGATGCAACTGATCACGAGAAAGCAATGGAGAGCTTTAGGTCTGTGGGTTAAGCCAGCAATTGCATAGTATTTCATGGCTTTTTTTCAAGCTTGCTACAGCTGCCCCTGTGAAAGACCAAGAACAGTAGGGTATCCCACAAGAATGCAGAGCCTCATGTGTCAGGAAATTGGCAAAACCTGAGCAAAATTTGCTTGCAGTCCAGACCCAAAGCCTGCCATTAGAGTAGCAAGGCTGTAGGATGTGCTTTGTAACCAACTTCTGCCCCGTACAAGTATGGGCCATGCTGTGTAAGTGCTTGCAAGACTAAGCTGCGACAGATCTGTAAGATGCTTACAATTAAATGTAATAATACAACTACATGTTGTTCCTTAACCTCTGAGGAAGAGTCTGCAATATATGTGGACATAGAAAGGCAGCTGATTGCAAAAAAACCGATTCATTTTCTGCTAGGAATGTTTAACATTTATAATTGTGTTATAACCCCCTTAAACACCAGGGGTCACTACTGGACAAAATCTGTACTATTGTTACCTCTCTGAAATCCAAATATTCTGCACATGTTTATATGCAGAATTAGTATATCATTATTTAATTAATGTGTCCATATCATAAGCATTAGATCTAGTCTGAATATTCATAGACACTATTTTTTTGTGATGCAGGCATTTACATGCTGCTGTCAAGTTGTTCGTACTTTCAATTACAAGATAGAAGATAATAGTGAGATTAAAGTTTAAAATTGGGATCTCAGTTCACATTTGAACACTTCCTCTTGCATGTTTTGCTGAGGGTAGAAGACTTCTCTAAAGACAGGGCAGGAGCTGGGTGCTGTCTCCACTTCATTGGTTGAATGCATTTATGGTATTGCTGGATCTTCAGGTTTTGAATAAGCTACCTACCAATGCAAATGCAGTAGAGTTTTGTCATTTTTAAGTTAATGGTTCTTCTGTTTTGTCTGTCAAGAAATTCAGCAGAACCTGTTCTAGTGCAAATAAACTAAGAAATGTTACATAGACACTAATTATTACAGAAAGCAGCTTGTACACATTCAGAAAGCTCATATGATGATATGTGATGTCTCTGTTGTATTTGTTTCCTTCCACTATTCATTTTCGTCTAGGTACTGCTTGTACTTACCAATGCAAAAGAGCTAGCTTCTATCAGAGAAATGATAACCAGACATTCCGGATAGCTGGCTTTCAGAAACCAGCTTTGCATTCTGAAGAATGCCTATGTTAGAGGGCTGAACCTGATTGTAAAATGCACCAAAAATTGAGAGTCGATTGCTTATGTCAGTAATTTAACTGGAGAATCAAACCCTAATTAGTACCTTAATTACATCACATTTCAAACTGCAATAACCAGATGACTTTGAGGAGTAAGAGAAATGGGGCAAAAATCAAAATATTGTCAGCTAATATCTAACTATCTAATAAAAGCCTCTGCTGCAGACTGTGCATTCATTAGTTGAAAATAACTGAGAAGTTGAAAATAACTGTGGTCACAGGATGACTGTGAATCATTAATGTAGTGTGGTGATGAGAAAGGCAAGCGTGACCATAGAATGCATCAGGAGGTATTTAAAATAGAGAGAGGGAAATAATAACACTATTGTATAAAGTTCTAATAAGCCTTTTCGGAAGTGCATTGTGCTATTTGGGGAAGACCGTATTCAAGAAAGATGATCTCGTACTTGAAACAAGTGCAAAAAATAGCTTAAAGCTTAAATTGCACTACATCTCTTAGACTCTCATCAAAGCACTCCGTGGTACTTGGACCCCTTGGGACAGGCAGCTCCTGTCCATACTGACTTGAGTGGGAGTAGCCGCTGGCATAGTAACTATTTCACCATTTATGCCAACGGGCATGTAAGTACTTCTAGCAATGACTTGTCTGCCTCATACACTCCAGAATGGTGTGCCCCACACAGCGTGGGGCCCTTACCTGACGCAGAGTCTCAATTTCAGCTTCTCAAAGTTGTCAAGACATGATGCCTACTCCTGCTGTCTTTCCTATTTCTGAAGAAGTGAGCAGTTTGGAGGCACAAGCTCAGGATCATTCACGCCCTAAGCAACAGGGCAAGATGGTACATGGGAGGATGGCTGGAGCATGACATGCTAGAGGGGGAAAAAAAAAAAATCACGTTTCCCTTCAGAGGCATTTGCTTTGGCATGTGTCTGTGCTCCATGCCATTTCCTTATTCCAGAGAGGTTTTGGCTGAGAGACAACCACTCATTTGTTTTCATCCATTTGTTTTCCATCCCTTAGATTTGTCTATATCTGGTAGTCAAGGAAAGAATATTGTGGAAGAAAACTAGAGTCCCAGCAAAGCGAGAGTAATGTTGATGGAGAATGACTTGTCCTCTTCTCCAGCCTGGTTGTGTACCTTTGTCCCATATCCTGAATGAGGATGCAGATACTACCTCTTTTGTCCTGGTACCCAGTAGCAAGCCTGGAAAATCTCTCTTAAGTGGGATCCTGACTGGGAAGTGAAACATATGATCTTAAAAAGCTACCAAAGTATAGACAAAATCTTGACATGTCATTTTATGGGGAAGAATGAATTTTTAGCAAGGCCTTTTCTGGAACTGAGTATAGTGAAGAATGAAACGTCAGCAAGGATTCTCAGTTTTGTGTACTGAAATCACTACATTGCTGAGGCGAGCCATATAGGCCTAAGAAACTGTAAGTTTGCCAATTATTGTAGTTTTTTTTTCTTCTAGGATGGCAGGAAGGAGGGGTGAAGGCAGGGGCAGATTGTTAAGTATATGGCATTTTAAAAGTGTTGCCGTGGTAGTTTGTCCAAATGGAGAAAGTTACAGGAAGCAGGACCGTGCTGAAGGCTGTATACAGAAAGTTATCAAAACAAAAAGTTGACAGGGCATTTCTGCACACGTTGCTGCAGTTACACATACTGTGAGCTGGTTGTCAGTGAGCCAAGCTTCAGTGTAAGGTGTTAGCTTGTTTCTGGCTCTTCCGGTTTGTTTGTAACGCATTAGAAGCACTAGACCCCATCAATGGGCAGTTACTTGTGTGTGGGAATGGGATGAGGCCAGAGGTGGCGGGAGTTGTCTTGAAATTTTTTTGTGCTTTGGTTCTACGTAATTGTGGTGCTCATTTATTGCTGCAGAGGGTTTCCCGTTGTAGGGGCTAGTATATATCCGAAGCACACACTTCCATATCCTCTCTTCCCATACTCCTTTAACATACAAATCAAAACATCCATTAAAGCTATGATTCTAATGTATGCTACATCATTCTTGACCAGCTTTACCTATGTAGTGTTTCTTCAGGTGAGAGCAGAGGAAGCCTCTTGGTCAAGCCCAGAAATGGAGCCAGCTCCTCAAGTCTTTCAGTCTGTAGCCTGGGAGACTGAGTTGGTGATCTGACTCTGACAACGTGCATATGAAAGCCCAGTCCACACTGCAAAAGACTGAACAATCAGAGGCCCAGTGGTTGCTCCTAATAATATTAGTAATGTGGACCTCCTCCAAACACTACCTTCTATCTCTGGCCTGAAGGGTAGGCAGCTTCTCTTTTAAGCAGCATTGTTTGATGGTTCTTACAAAGCTAGCCTGAACCAGTGGTGTTTCCACTGGCATATCTCCTCATATGGCTGCAGGGAAATTTCCCCAGAAGCAAAGCCATGCCCGTAACCAAAGGCATAGCCCTACAAACACTTATCAGGGCATTCCTCTCTGCTCTCACCGCACTTTGTGAGCAATCCATGCAAATGAGCAGGCTGATTCACTGATCTAAAGATGTATATTTTATAGTGTGTCATGGATTATGCTGAATAATGAGCACTGCGGAATAGGGCAGAATGCAAAGCTGAAATGTTTAATAGCCATAGGGAGTATCCCTGGGGACCTGTTGGTGTGAGGAAGATCTGGCACAACTCATGTCTGTGTTACGTAAGTAGGATCTGAATTCCACTCCCACTTGCGCTTAGGTTTCTCTTCTCCAGGAGCACTTCAACTCGCTTCAGTTGCAGTCATGTGTGAGCAAAGATATATATGTGTGTTCATATATATATATGTAATGTTCATGAACCTTGGTGTAAAACCAGGTATGTCAGCTTAGTAGTAGAGACACAGGCAAACTTAATCAGGGAAAGGAACGGTCTATTAAGAGACTACAAAAACATGACCTGTTTTAACAAAAATGTACACATACAAAACACCTTCCGTTCAGGCTAGCTGCTCTGCAAAGGAGTGATGGTTAACTATACAGTTAGCACAGACCGTCAGTCACCAAGGCAGTTGGTCTCCCCCATTTGTGTGTTATTTTGTTTTAAGAATACCTTCACTTCAGAAAAAACAACTTAAGAGAAGTTAACTTTGCAGTAAGGCCTGAAAAGAACCTGTAAGGCTCTTCAAAAAGAGAAGAGAAAATCTGAGCTTTTCGAGAGAAATGATGTTAACATAGGTGAGCTGCTGTAATGTTGTCAAGTCCTTTGAAACCCAAAGCATGGTTTTCTTTTTCCATTTTAGGGGGCAGGGGTGAAGTAAAAGATAAAATTATGATTTTTTTCGTAAAAAAATGACGGCTGACCGTCATGACTACTCATGATTTGTTTTTTATCACAACACTCAAAAGAGCAATTTCCATTCTGCACTTCAGCTTCTAGCAGCCTACTTCTGCATAAATGCAATTAATGTCTCCCAACCTTCCTGTTTCTCTACAGGTTTATTTCAGTGGTCATTCAATGACATGAGAGCTACTTTAGAACAAAAGTCCCCAAAAGTTTCTCTTGCAGCAAAGACCAAACCTACAGCCTGGAAAGTTAAAATTAAAGAAGGTAAAATCAAAGTTTATTTCAGAGTTCTTGTAGCATCTTATGTGTAGCTTTTGCTTATGTGTGGCTTCCACAGGCATAATAAAATACTAATGTTACAATTTGTACCAGGATGCATAGCAAGTTTTTCTAGCTTCACAGAGTTCAAGAAGGAAACCATTATAGCTTCTAGTCAGAATCATAAACCTAATGCAGTATGAGAATTATTTTGTAGATTAGCTTAGTCAGACATGGAAGTAGGACCTAGTCTTACTGTTTACCATGAAGGGATGCCTTCTGTGAGTAGGCGTTAAGGTGAAGTGGAACATGCATAAGCATAGCATCTCACTTCATGCAAAAAAAAAAAATTGGAGAATACGGATCCTGTGCCTGCCCTTTTCTTGCCTTAGCATATTGCTAATATTGCATTGTGCTTGCACGCTTGTGTGTGGGAAGAAGTTCCCTGCAGGCAGAGAAGGAAAATGAAGCTATCTGTGCCCTATCTCATTCTACATCTATAGCTTGATCCAGCCAGCCCAGAGCTTCCTAATAACTTCTGCCTCACTAACAAGGAGAGATCTAATTTTCCTTTCCCTCTCAAAATACAAATGTATTCAAGCAGGAGCTGGCCTATGTTATTTCTTCAAATTCCTATATACAAGACACAATTAAGCTAAGTGAGCCTCTGCTACAGAATCCTAAAAGTTTGCATGGGTTCAGAAAGCAAGGATGCATTCATAGAAGAGAAGTAGATCAACAGGTATTAAATGCAAGACAGTGTCTCTGGCTCACAAAGCCCCTGAGCCACAAGCTGTTGGAGTCTGGGAGTATATTCTGCAGAAGCAGTGGTACGTGCTTAGTCTGTTCTCACATTGTTCCTTAGTGCTCCATTCTTTGGCCACAGGATAGAGACAGGACACTGAGCTGGATGGGCTTTTGGTCTGACCAAGTTCTTATGTTTTTATTTTCTTTCTGGTCAAGTGAATAATAAAAATGAGTAAGCTTAGCACTATAAAGTTTAAACATTCCATAAAATCACTTCATATTTTAATTACATAAAATCCCTGACCCCAGAGGCTATATCTGTGAACTCTAAGAGAATACAAATCGCAGGTGACAGAGTAAAGCCTTACTAGTCAGTAGTGTTGATGGGATAAAAACCACCATCATAACTAAGTTTGTAATGTGATATTGCATGTGTCAGCAAAGAAAGCGATACTGCTGGGATTTATTTTTGCTATGAGGACTGAGATAGGTGCATCTATCAGTATTTGGGGGATAGCTGAAAGTATTTGAAAACCAGGGCTTCAAAAACAAGAAGAAAACTGATAAAGGAAAGACATTTCTAGAAAAAGAGGTGACATCCTGGAATGTACACATACACACACACACATTCTCAGAAAAAATTAATAATTTTTGGTATAGTGCAGAGTCAAAGAATGACCCAGATTGACCTAAACTTTCTCTTAGTTTTTAATATTTTTCTTTTATTCTTCAATAAGCAGACAGACTGAAAGGTCAGGGGTTTTTAACTATGTCTTCTCTTTGAGTATTTCAGTAAAGAGAAAGTACAGAATCATTTTGCTTCAACTCAAAAGTTACTCCTAACTTTATCTTATTTAATCATTACTTTTAAAGTAACCAAAAGCTCCCATTCTGTTTGCTTACTAAAATAATTGATTAATTATGTGATTATTTTTATATGGAATTCATTTTTACATGTAGACCATAAATGAAGTTCAAGATGACATAGCAATGTTTTCTGATTTACTTTAGAAAAAACATGTAATTCATTTAGACTTAGACTAATGGTAGAAAATTACAAATTTGGATGTCAATATGAATACATTTGATGTAATTAATTTACTACTTTGATAACATCTTAATTAGGAAGATTTCTTACCTTTGGGACTATCTTGTCAAAACAAGTCACGACCAGCATTTCCCTTTCTTCCTTTTCCCCCCATGTGTTTTAACCACACTTTCAAAATCACCAAAAGCTTACTGAATAACAGTGTCTTTGAATGTGAAAGATTTCCATTCAAGTTTGATTGTCAGGACAAATGTCCTACCAAAAAGGCTGTTTAGTATTTCGAGTACCAGTCAATGACTTTTTGTGAGCAGCACTGAGAGTTCTTGGCTTCACCTTAATTTTGAAACTTCACAATTTTTCCTAAGATGGAATAGCTGTTTTCTGTCCAACACTAAACAATGAGCTTCATTAATTCAAGCAGATGAAATCTCTGATGCTACTTTGCTAATGGCATCCCTTGTTACTGGAACATAATTCAGCAAGTTGAACAAGAGACTATTTCTGACATGAGCACTATCTATGAAGAGAAAAGATTTTCCTGAATTAGAGATGATTATTTGTTGTGAGTAGCACATGCTTCATTATCAACATCACGAAATATTGCAGGGAAAACAAAACCAAAACCCAATCCTGGAAGATAGAATAAGTTATACCTGTAAGCCAAACTTTTTTCAAACATGTCAAAAGGTATTTAGGGGAACATCCTTTAAAAAAAAAAAATTAAAAACCCCCATACAATACAACAGCAAAAAACCTGAAAATCTTACCACCAAAGAAGAAATGTATGTGAAAAGCCCTAAATGGAGTAGAACTAATTATCTATGGAGATCCACTAGGAATAAATAGGTATAGATCTTATAATTAATTATTTTATCACCTTTTGGACATCCTTAAAATTGTGTTTATATTACTTCACATTCTGCTTTATAACTCTTAGAAGTATTACTTAAATTGAAAAAATATTTAAAAATACACAAAACTTTAGTTGTTCAACTAATCTATGCAAGCAAGTTCTTTGATATCTAGTCATCTACTTCAGTGAAGGCAATCATGCAGTGTTTCCCTAGAGAACAAATCATTAGGAAATAAGTACTTTCGAAGTACTTATGTTCCCAGTAGTAAAATTACCATACCTGGTTTCCCCATAAGCAAAATTTTCTGCATCTTATTTCAAAGAAGAGCTCAACAAACTAGGCTATTTGAACGGCAAATGTTAAGATGCAGAGTCATCCCATCTGTTTTTTCAAGTGATGTAAATTTGAAGTGACGACCACATTTAATTTTTATCATAGCAATCTTAATAACCACTGAACTTTAGTTCTGAGCTACAATTATTTGAAGTATGAGCACTCCTCAGTGTTCACAGCCTTATTCTGTCCTGCTACCCTTTTCCACATAGGGATTAACACTGCATACCGGAGATAGGCTTTTGTCATACCTATCCATTTCTGTTTTAAGCTGTATGTTTCTGTGCTGCGTGAAACAACTGTTGTTTTTTTTTTTTATACCCTCAAATGATTTGTATTTCTTTGTCAAGTGGAGAAAACATTACAGATAGAAATGTGGAAGATAACTGTAGTAGTTTTTCAAATTTTTTTTTCCCGGTTTGATCATAGCACATGGGTGTGATGGTTTGGGTGATGCGTGTGTCATCCTTCTCCACTAGCTTGCTTTTCTCCACACTATTTTATCTATAAAAATCTACAGTTGGACTGTTCTGTCATATGTAAACCTCAAACTTTTAAAGGAGACATTTTAGCTTGATTTTTACTATAACCAGCATTCAAGATCCCCACTGACAGGTAAATGTGATTCCTAGAAACAGTGGGGGAACACCCTTCTTTCTTTGGGTGTTCCTTGGCTAAAATTTTGTTCCCCTAAATGTAGGCTAAGTTTAAGGCAGAGGGCTTCTTCGCTGGATGGACCGTAAAAGCTATTGTATTTAAATAGGTATGTGCTATTCCCCTGGATTCTCATGCGAGAAAGGGAGAGGAAGGGAGGAGACAAAGAAAACTCTAATAGGTTATTTTTGTACACTTATAACTGTACCCACACATTAGTCCCTGGTGCTACCCCATTTATCTAGGACAGAAGGAGAAGTGTAACAGAGCCTAAATGAAGTAGGTCAGAGCTTGTATGTGCTGGCCAAAGAAGGCTCTGTAGGTAGATGAAGATACTGAAAAATGTGGGGCCAACAGAAGCCCCACAATTTTTCTGTGTGCAGGACCACCTTGATGGGTCCTGTTTGACTAGCTGGCATCTGTATTCCAGCATCAACACACAACTTTCTGACCACATCTCAGTTTCAAAGAGGACAGAGATCATTCTTTGATCGCTCATCATTTATTCTGGCCAGTGGGCAGTTAGCATAGGCTAATTCATCTTTATGATGAAGATTTGCAAGCCCGTTAGGCATTCTGTCTCTATTTAGTGGCCTCACAGACATCTCAGAGATCACTGTTGGTTCTTCTTGACTCCTGAGCCTGCAAGGAAACTGCAAATAAAATGCCCTTTCTAATCTAGGTGGACTCCTAATCCAGTGCCCTTTCTGATTTCAGTATTTACCAGGGTGTTTTTAAAGCTGGTGATGTAACCCCTGCCTAGAAACCTAACTTAAGGTCTACACCCATATCAGTTCAAGACCTTAATTTAGTTGGGTGACTCATTCTGACAGCCCTCCTAAGCTTTGTTTGATAGCCAGCGAGAAAACTCTTTAATTCATTTGCTCAATGGTTTCTGCAAGAGGTACTGTAATCCTAACTCTGAAGCTGAGCAATTGGATTAAACCTAACATCTTGATTCCACCTCTGTTCTAAAAGTAATCAGTGCTTCAGGCTGAAACAAGGCAAATCTTAACGCACCAATACTTTCTAAGCTCATTCTGTTTAGCCAAGCTGATAGCTCACACATAATCAATTTTCTTCCTGCTGTCACAAACTTCCATAGCCACCAGGCTGACATTTGATTTGCCAGTTAAGCATTACTGGTTAGTCGTGGACCTGGGACACAGTGAGAAAGCTAGCTCTCAAATGTTGATAACAACCTGCTTCTCTACTGATTAAGGCTCATTCGCATAGTGTCAGACTAGAAGTTCTGGAGCAGGCTCATCATACTTGTCCCTCCAGTATGAGCAGAAGTGCTCATGTGTTCTTAAACTGGCAGGTTTCTGCAGCGCATGAGAGAATAGCTGCTATAGTATTCATCATCTGTTTCAAACTGGCTTTGCACACCTCTTTTATGTCCTCCCTATCCAATGTTCATGTTCTTTCCTTTTAAGTTCAAAGGCCTAGTATCTCTGAGCAACTGCTGTATGTCATATGCAACCTCAGCTAGAAAGACTTTAGAGACATGCACAAAATTGAACAGGGAGCTGGCACACATATGAGCTTTCACGTTAATGAGGGAATAAAATAATGCCCAAATAACTTTAAAGAGAGGACAAAAAGAGAACACGGGAAATTGCAGACATGTTGGCTTCATGACAGATTAAATAATGAAAAATGTTTGGATTCATCAAGAAAATTGTAGATTAAAATGTAATTAATCTGTCAGCTTGGTTTAGTGAGGATGATAGGTCTTTTGAACCCGTTGCTCCTTCAGATAGGATAAAAAGTCTGAACAAACACAGTTGCATTTATCAATGCTATTCATTATTTTTATAGGTGATCTAAATAATGGTGTAGCCTTTGTATGGTAAAGTTTTCAGCTTGTGTGCCTTTTCATGCAAGTTTAAGAATGTAATAAATATTTATGTATTATTAACAAATAAATACTACGCCATGACCCAAATAATTGGGATTATGATGACCATTTAAAAATTCTGGTCTGTTCAAATAACAGTTTGGCTTTGTGTTTTGAATGGTTTCTACCTGAAAAGGAAATATTGAACAAAACGAGTCTGTAAAAATTGCTTCTTGGCTTCTGTTGGCCAAATGGGCAGAAGTCATGCAGTGGACTGTGCTAGATCACTCATGGAGAGCGCAGCTCCTGATGGCTACCATTTCACTGAAACTCCTGGTCGTGGAGTTTTGAATAGTCCCCAAGTCAAAAGAAGTTAAACCAAGGAAAAAAATGCAGACAGGAAAGGAAATATACATATAGAAATACTTCTAAAGAAATGTAAGTTAGAAGTGTAGCAAAGACTTAGGTGGCAATACAGTCTACTCTGCAGTAGTAAATTGTCCATTACATGTTTTATAGTAGCAATGCTAGAAAAGTATATATACCGTTTACATGCTTCACTGAACACCAGGTGGAGTTGATATATATGGAGCTACTTGGTGATTATTCTTTTGAAGCTTCTCAAACAACATTTTCATTACTGCCTGAAAGCCCCGTAGTGAATAGCACAATTAAACCCTGAACTGAACAGAAAATTGACTTTAAAAGGCCCAGAGCTGAGCTCAAGCCAAACCTAAAGTGCTGTTTGAAACTTGCCCTAAACTTGTAATTTTGGAATAAATATAGAAAGCTGTTTAAATGTTAATCATTAATAAATCATCAAGCAAATAGTAATTGTGTGTTTTAAAATAGTTAGCCTTATTCTTCCTTTCATTTCATTTTGCCACACCTGTAAGACCTATGCTGTTACTGACAAAGCTTGTATTTCCACTTTATTGTTATGCTTGCTGCTAGACTGGTGAACCCAGATTGTACAATGCAGACATTTTTATAGTCTAATATGCAATAAATCTTCCTGCCGAAAGCCTATACATACTCCTGCAGTTTCTACATAAAGTTGCAGCAAAAATAGTATGACAACATGGGCTTTACCCTGCCGCCATTAAAATTGATGACAAAACTGTTGACTGCTTAAGTACGTGCATTCGCCTTAACCAGGTTTGGTCTCTGTGACATCTGCTTTCTGTCATTGTGATTTCTCCTTTCACATACAGCAAAGGTTTCCGAGTCTTTTTGATCCGGTTTCTATGAAACCTAACTTTTCAGATATGTGCATCTTCCCTAGATGTGCACATTTTCTCCTTCTAATAAGCAGTAAGTGTTTAAAAGCAAGAGGAAAAGATGCATGCTTTGTAGTTCCAAACTTGACACCAGTCCTGACACTCAGGTTAGCAGGATGCTGCCAATTATGTGATCAGCGGCATCTTGTGTCTGCGTGGGCAGTAACATCTTCTGTCACTGAGTTTTGAACTGGCCTTTCATGTCTTTCTCTGAGTTGAGATATGGTACACTTTCTTTTCCTAATCAGGTCTTGGCACCTCGCTGATACCTTTGCTGAAAAACCCTCATTTTGTGGAGGGTGGTAAGGGACACTCTGTACTTGAAAGCATCTGGTCTACTTTGTCAGGCTCTACTTAAAGAGGAGATTATTTTTTGATTTAATGTATCTGCTTGCATGTTAGAAAAGTATTGTTAAAAGTCCGTGACTAAGCACATTGCGGTGATAATTCAGATAATTGATTTAGTATTAGGTCTGTATGGCTGCATGGTAGTAAAGATTCCTTGTATCAGAAATTCTTGTTTACTGATATTGATCCTATCCCTATTCCGATATTCAGTATGTTTTCAAGAAATGCAGCTAACTCAGCACCATTTGCATTAAAAAAAATTATAGCAACCAGAGGTGCTCCTTATAATAGGATCTTGTAAACAGCCTCATAAATAGTGTGGGAGTTTAAAAACAGGACGCTCTGCCATTACTCCAAAGGAGAAGGAGTCAGTCATTTTTCCTTTCTGTGCCTCAACCTGCTATCTGTGCAGTGGGGAGAGCGACTGCGATTGCTTTCATGGTGAAAACTACAGTAGTAGTTACAGAGAGCTTGAAAGTTCTCCAGCGAGCTCTGTAAGCGCAAACTTTATCAAAACCAAGTGACTTTGACTCCATTGTAATCCATAGTTTTTCTACTAATTCCAGAGGAACAAAGATTGGGATGTGAGATCATAGATGATTCAATATGAGGCACAAAAACTCCCAACGAACTGTCATGATGTTTATATCATTCCGCTTGGTGGGCTCTATATAAATTACAAATTCTGTGATTATTAATGTTTGAAACTTCCAGAAGACTCAATATGGCTGAAAAATAATTGAATATGGAATTAAAAATTGGCTGCTGTTGTTTTAGCTGTAGGCGAGAAACAAAAAAATTGCTCTCAGCTATAGTATTTGTTCTTATTTTGCAGTGGTGCAACTACATGGGAAACATCTTTATTGCAACTAGAAATACTATATTTGATATTTTTTAAAAATTAATTAATAATGGAAGATGCCTTGTGTAAAAATACTACTGTAGATATTATTCATGAAATACTTTGAAATTACATAGCATTTTATGCTTTATAAATTTAAATAGCGATTTGAATGTTTCTGATGTTTTCCAAAGACTCCAGTAGTGAAAGGTCAGGTCTAACCTAATTAATCATTATGACATTGTTGCTAGGTATTCCTGACTCTTGGACACAAAGCTGAGGCAGAAAATCATCTGATAAAGGCCAAAGAATGAGTCAATAGCAGACTTAAGATTGGAACTCTGAGTTCTTGCTTCCCGGTTTCATTCTGAATCATAAATTATCTTGTAGCTGCTGAAGTGAAGAAGGAGGTCAGTAACAATTTAATTACATTTAGCTTCTCACATTCATTTCTATGCTTTCTAAAATCTATTAGTTTAAAACCGCTAAAAGACTGAGATTGTCCGATTCTGATTTCTAATGTGCAAATGCAAACTGAAAATTAAATAGAAGTATTAATATGCAAAAGAGGCACAGATGGCGGTGCCATTATAAAAAAAAAGAGATTAGAAGGTTAATTCTTAAGCCTGTCTCCCATTAACTAGGCTCGGGAGCCCTGCATCCCAGCTGGTTGTCCGGGCCGCTCAGCAGCGCGACCCTCCCAGTAATAGGTTGCAGGAAGGGATAGCTCTCGTGGAAGCCTCTCCTCGACATTCACGGCACGGGATTCTCACTATTCCTTAAAAATACCTGCCTTCAATTCCCGTGGCTTCAAGAGAAAAAAATAGCAGGGATGTGAGTCATCTAATTGGCGAAGCGGTGTGTCCGTGAACCGGCCGTACGTGGGTCTAGAGCGGGGGCCCAGGGGAAGGGGGCCCTCGTCAGCGGGTGTCCCTGGGTGTCCTTTTTTTTCCCCCGCCGCAGGCGCCGTTCTGGGGTGCCGGCGGAAGCGCCCTCAGAAAATGAGGGTCACCGGCGATGGTAGTTGTGCCAGTATACACCGTGCCAGGCTTCTCCGAGCTTCAGGTCTTGATCTCAGTCGATCAAGTGAAAACATCGGGTTTTGCGATACGCCTTGGAGCCAAAGGAACGGTCTTCGTGCTTTTGAAGCACGCCTTGGGATTCACCTGAAACGCAGCCCAACGGTCCGCTCTTCA
>NW_009201738.1:42282-65787 GCF_000690835.1 Fulmarus glacialis | reverse complement strand
GCGGGTCAGCGCCTTCCTCCTCGAGCAAACAAGTTACTCAGTGCCTGCGGGCACTGGGCGGGCACCTGCTTCTTCCCGGGATCAAGGCCTTAATTGATCAAACAAGTAAGAGAACAATGATGGGAGGGGGGCAGTGAAGGTGTTTGATCAGGAGGTGTATAAAACCTGAACCGCAAACTCAACCAAAGAGCAGAACCCTAAGCTTTTTTCACTGAAAGCAAAAGTAGAGGCGGGGGAGGGGATGGGGGAGCAGAAGTCAATGAGGTGCCTCTGATTAAATCACACATGTGGCATTTTAAAGTGATACAAGATACGAATGCATTAAGCTCATGAAGCGTTTGCTGTTGCTTTATATTTGCACATGTATATACACGAGGAAAGGTTCCTGTGAGGAAAGCAACCATGACGCGCACCAAGATTTATGTTCGTGGAGAATATCCATGGGGAAACAAAAGTTGTAAACGTCTAATTCTTCGGCTTAGTAACTAGTATGTTTTAGGAATTTACTATCCTTGTAAACTCGGAGGATTTGGAGCTTTCGTAAAACCACTTTTTGGTGAGCCAGACCTGCTGTCTGTGTCACACTGAATTTATGTGCTAAGCGTCATTTCTCATCCCATAAATGCCAGTTCCAAAGTGCTTGCAAAACTCGGTAACACGACAGTGGTTTTGCTCTGTTCACTCTGAACTCAGAAAACGCGCTATTTTAGTATAACATTAAATTCGGCCTTTATTTTTAGCGCATGCTGATAACTAGGCAGACATACTGTGGCAATGAAAGTTTGCAGCAGAAACATCCATCACCTTCCAAAGCACTCAGTTGATTTCCAGAATTTGTACTTGATATATGGCAACACTTCAAGACACAAGCGACAGTAGTGATGGAAACATCCTAATTGCTCAGAAGGTGAAGTCTGGCCTCTCTCTCTTTTTTCCCCATGCTGTGACTTTTGTATTTATTAAGGACAAACTATCAGGAAATTAATTTTAAATTTAAAATTACTGTGCACTCAATACCTGTTACTGCAAAACCCTTCTCACTGTTGCCCAGCTAGGCAACGTGAGCTCTCTTTGCCATTGCCATTTTTCTTGTGCAGTCAAATCCACACCTTCCTCCCTAAATGCTCTCTGGCTCTTTTTCCGTCATTGGTAAAAGGCAGCAGGAGAATTGACTCAATTCTTTTATCTTAGGGTTCCTTACTTTCTTCAAATACATTTTTTATTCATCCAAAAAAAAAGGTACCACAAGATTTGGACCAGGATCTTGAGGGGATAAGAATCAGGAAGAGGTTTTGCTTCTTACTTCATTTTCTTGTATTATATCACTAAAGGTTAGTATCTTTTCTAGCAAGTTTATAATCAACAAAATAATTCCTTTTAATGAATAGTTTCTGATAGATGACAAGTTACATTCCCTGTGCTTGAAAGGGAAATGACAACAAATAATTATTTTTAGAAGATAAAGTTAATTCAACAGGGAAGGGCTATACTTCAACATCATGGTTTTTTTTTTTTTTAAGATTCGTTGATTATTTATTCCCTCTGACTGCAGTTTATGCAGAATAAAGGACTACATACAATATTTTCTAAATGAGTGGCTTCTTTAGTTTTTCTGGCACGGATTGTAGCTCCAACATCACAAGTGAACAAAACAAAAAACCCCACGTATATTAAACAGTCTGAAGGGCCCTTCAGACTCTCTCTATTGCTGCTACCTACTCGCTGTCCCTTTGATACTGAAACAGTTAAAAATGTCTGAAATAGATTGGCTGGGCCAAATTGCTCCCTGGTGCAATTCCATGGAGCGTATCAGGGATGAATTTAGCATCATTTCGTCAGCATTATAAAAGCTACATTCAGTCATTAGCCAGTTGATAAATTATTCAGGAGATTTTCATCCATGCGGCCCATTAGGGACAAAGAAAATCCTTTTTCAATCAGTCATTGTCTCGTCTTTATTTTTGGTACTAATTTAAGAAAACACACTGCATTAGCAAGTGATTAATAACATAGGCAGGCAGTCGCCAATGGAGCATTGCTCCTCTGCCTGCACGCGTAGGTGCAGCTAGGGCCTGTCCCATGTCCCACACCAAACACAAGCAGCTCGGGACTGGAAGTCAGACAGCCTAGCGTGTGCCCTCATTTACCAGCTCTGCCTCCCAGCAAAGTTTCCCCCCACGTAAGCCGTGGAGTCGCCCCACGGTGTCCAGCTGCTGCACCCCTGACTGCTCGCTCAGCTCTGGCATCCTCTTTGGGGCTGCCAAACTGCTAATTAATGCCGCTCCTGATGGGGAGCTCTAATGAGCACAGATGTCTGCGGCAGCAAATCTGCACATGCCAAAAGCGATAACTTTCCGTTACTACTGACAGAGGCCAGGGCTGAAGATGTGCAATGAAAACAAAAATGAAGCTTGCATCATTGTGCATCCATCCGCTTAGCTACCCCCCAGCCTGTCATTATACTTTTTATCAGTGCTCATGACGAGCTTTTTCTATTACAGAGTTTGCAAAGTGATCGGGCACTGGACACTGAGCGTGGCCCACCTGGTTTTGTTGATGGTGAGGAGTGTGTCATTGCCACAGAATAGCGACACCAGTCACTATGGACCATGCCTGTTAAAAGCACTCAGACATGCGGCTTTGAGTTCAGGTGCCGAAGTCCCACGTTGCTGATTCTCCTGCTTCCCAAACTCTACAAATACCCATATTCTCTCAGCACCGGTTTCTGGCTGCAATGTTCAACAGAAGTACCCAAGGCCTAATTCCTTAGCTTGTTGAAGCCCTGTTACACATCCAAATGCTTTTGGGATTCCCACCGGGACAATTATGCCTCTTTCCTTGTTATGCATGTTCTGAGAATAGCCAGTGAACACAGTATACATCTGGGAGAGAAGGAAAGGGTGTTTTCCCCATTCCTCCCTCTCCAGCCATTAGCTCTTGAATGACTACAGCAATCAACTAAGCTGTGGGAGATCTCAGCTAAAATCCCTCTTCCACCAGCTCCTTCAGAACAGGACATCAAACTTCGATCTCCCATTTAAGAGAGGAATGCCTCTCCCTCTTCTCTGCATCAGTCTGTGGTGAACCACTATTAAACTCTTTGCTAAATATCTTTTGGTTTTAGACATTTTTTAGATACAAATCAGAGGATGGTCAGGGATCGAGGTCTCCCAGCTGAATGTCCTGGACAAGGGGCTGTGGATTTATAACCCTTCAATGTAAATAGTTAACTGTAATGAGGATCTACCATCAGACCCTACCGTGAGCATCTGAGACACGTAAGCCATCAAGAGGGACAGGATTATTCATCATAGCCCAAGAACAATGGGATGAAGGTGATTAAAGACATTTTTAAATTTAACATAAAGAAAAAAACATGGAGAACTACACTTAACTGTAATCAAAAGTTTTATCTGGATCATTTAAAAGCAGGTCTGCCATGTAAATTAATGTTGAATTGGTAAAGTAGAATCATTGAATTTATCTTTTCCTTAGTTCTGTTGTTTCGTGGTGTCTCTAAAAAGGGATGGAAAGTTTTCCAGCTGCTAGCAGGAACGCTGGGAAATTGATCCACTGAAAATGGAAAAAATCAAAGCTGTTCCTGAGTTCAGAAGTGCAACTTGTAGGTCAAAGATTCCCATCCACCCGACATTTTAGGAGAACTCTTATAAAATGTGGGGGAGAATTACAGAAGTTTCTAGCAGGCGAAGAGGGAAGTATGAACTGTACTAAAATTGTCTTCATAAAATTTCATTAGTTGTATCCCTACTTGAATTGTGTAATTCTTTTCATATAATCTCACCACAAGATGAATACCTGGCCCATTCTCTCTTACAGGGAAAGAATAAGCAAACCCAACAGTTATGTCTGTCATATCAGTTTGGGCTCAATGCATCAGGGCCCAAAAGATAACGCCTAGCTCTGCGGCAAAATACTTGCTGCTCTGTCATGCGGGTGAAACTAATTCACATTAGGAGATAGAGTTACACACTCATAAAGCCAATAACCATGCCAAGGCTTTGATGCATTATATAAAAACTCAGTATCGGTTTTCACCTCCCTTCAGTTCTGTCTCACTTAAGAAATTCCCCACTCAGACCTGTTATTTCCAATCCCATCCAACACAAATTCTTTGCAATATAAGCGAGCACACAGCACAATCCTCTCCAAAACCAGATGATATTTAAATAAGCTTCATTTATTTGCTTATTTAAAGCAGCATGACAGCAGGGATAGCTGAGCTCCACCTTGATGGTATAATAAACTTGAACTTAGTGATATGTGCAGGGGATTGATTTATGCTGTTGACAGATTCTAGGCTTCAACAATGAATGTGTTAGAGGGGATGTAAATGCAAATAGCCACGTGGTTTCCTGAAGACATGAGTGCTCCTATGGTCTTATACTAATCACTTCCACATTTAACTCTTTTTTTTTTTGCTATGTAGGCTCCCTGGTTTTCACAGGAATGTTATGACCAGCCAAACTGGATGCATTTATTTACCATCTCAAAGGTTTTTGGAATAATAATAAGCACCAATTCTTAAACAAACAAACAAACAAACACACAAACCCCAAATAAAAAATAATTTCACTTTCAGAAATATCCCTTGAAGGTACCTTCTAATACGTGTTAGACCACAACCCTGACTAAATGAAAACTGACATAGGGTAAAAACCTGTATAAGAAATGTCAACCTGTATTTCCTATGTTGATAAAGATAAATTTATAACCTTTTTTCACCATCTCCCGAAAACTTCAATCAGAAGCACACATCTGTAATAACGACCTAAATTTTTGCCAAAAGGTAGCATTGGTTTTCCCCCCTGTTTCACCAGCCCTCGTCTCTCTCCCCTTCTCGAGAACCACAGAGCAACCTTTAGTGCCTGCTCTCAGACTGACTTCCAGAGCGTGGGTGTTTCGCTGCTGGCTTGCACTGAGACAAAAAAGTCCCAGAGATGTTGTTACCTTTCCCCAGAATTCTCGCCTTGCTTAAAACAAAACATACGTTTTGAGTTATAGAAAACCTGTTAAGTAGGAAGAGGGGAAATCCTGATGCCTTAGCATTATAATTGCCCATTGAAATATGACTCAGTTCTTATCAAGATAAACACGTATAGCCACGCTGACGGTGTGGTAGGAAACGCTCGGCTCCTCCAGCTTCCAAGAAGAGCCTAACACACGCACCCCAGAGTGCTGCACGCCGCAGCGCACAGCCCCTTCCAAAAGCCTGGCTCGTGCAAGCAGGCGTTAGCATGGCCTTTTGAGGAAGGAAATGACCTTGCCTGTGAGGGGGCAAGGTCGCAGACAAACCAGCAGCCGCAGTTTTGCAGAGGAAGTAACGGGTACGCAGCTGATGTTACCTTTCCTCTTCTTGATTCTTGCACTAAAGGAATCGCAAGCCAGACAAGTTTAGGGGAATATCTTGGCCTGCTGCAAAGTAATTCTTACAGTTTAAGCCTCTGCCACAGCTCCTGACAACTTAAGTGAAATTAGAAATACAAGGGGCTTGACCTTGCATGTAACTGGTGTACAGTATTTTGAGAAAAAAAGGTAAGGGAGGGACAGACAGAGCTGTCCATCCGACTCCAGCTTGGCAGGCAACAAACACGCATACCTCCTAGCTGATACCAGGCAGCAAGAGGTGCCCACAGTTTCCAACATAAGCTTATTTCCTCATCTCTTTGCATTCAGGCAGCCTCGCCTCTTGCCCCATCCTCTTCCCTTGGGCTCTGAAGGGAGCAAATGCAAACACAAGGCTTTTCCCAATTTCTCTGGGGAATCAATAGTCAAATCAGCATTACAATTTGAGGGATTGTGGTTTGTCCAGGCTCTGCTCAGGAGTGTTTTGCTGTCAAAATATAAAACATATAATGGGCTCTGTTTGCCCTTGATCTTGAAACTGTTGGTGTTATTTTCAGCTTTCCCCTAGAGACATTAAAGCTAATAAGAGCTTTTCTGTTGTAGTAAAAGAAAGAGAAAAAGAGATTGAATGCCAAGACTCCAGAAGATGAAGCTTTAAAGAAAAGAAAAAATCACAACTTTCACAATACTCTTGATAAGCCTGAGAGCGCTGCCTGCCATGCAATACTTTGCTGAATTGTCATGTAAACACTCACAGAAGAAAAGAGTTGGTTTTGCAATACCCTAATTACAAACAGCCAACCTTTCAAAGCAAAAGAGGAAGCCAGCTCTCTGCGCCGGCTACCTGACTCACGGCGATGAAACCGTTGGTGAAGTGTCGTTCAACACCCAGTCAGTGAAGGCCCTCTCACAAAAAGAAGTATCAATGACCCCCCAAATCACTACTATTTCTTTTTATTCTTTTTGCATTATGTCTTGGTTTTATTATTTGGGACAGATGTACTTCCAAAGGCTTTTACGGGCTATGAGGAAGTCTATCAAACCATTACATTACACTTCCTAGTTCTAGTTCTGATAAACCTGAAACCTCCCGATGTTCTCAAAGCAGGCTTTATCTCTCTGTTGTAGAGGGAGAGGGAAGTAAATCGGGTTGCCCCAGCCAAGGCCAGGGAGTCGACGTCTGAGTCGTGATTAGGACCCTGGACCTCAGCATGTTGCTCAGCCCCAGGCAGGGATGATCTTTGGTGGACAGTGGTCCGTCGTGGCAGGCCTGGAGGGCAGCATTTCGAGCTTCAGCATGAGGCTGCTGGGAAGGCGCAGTTCTCTACGCAGTTGGGAAAAGGGTTCTAGGTTACCACTAGTTAAACTAAAAACAAAGTTGTAACCCAAATGGAGAGTAAAATTGCAATTTCCTTAACCTCGGCTGTTTCAGAAAGGCAGCATCAACCTGGTGCTAGTGTATAACACAAGTTCAGTCTCCTTAATAATGTCCAAAGAATTCATAGCTTGGTCAGCTTTAGGATTTAAGGGACTGTTGTTTGTGCAAACTCTGCTCAGAATTGTTTCGTTGTCAAAAGCTGGGAAATATCGAAATACCAAAGCTTCAGACACGTGTTCATTTGCCCAGAGCACAGTCTTGGATACTTTTTGTATCCATCTTTTGAAGCAGCATATGCATCATTCTGCCTGGAAAGCAAAGCAGAGTCACAGAGGGCTAGGAGCTGGACAATGTCAGAAGGGCAAGAAGTCAGTATCTGAACAGCTGAATCACACCCACTGCGCTTGAGTAATTAAATTGAAACAGCCAGCAAGGCTGCTGTCCTACCAGGAACTCTTCATAACAGGCAAGAGAGATGAGTAAAATACTTCCCTTTGGATTTCATTTAGCTCTAGTGTTTCTTTTTCTAACTGCAATAGCCTGATCAACACTCAAAACTCTGCATTCAGCTGTTGTCGCTATTGCAAAGTGTCTCAAAGTAGTGAATGCTTTGTGTTAAGACACTTGGCATAGTTTAATAATTCTCTAGCTAGAAAAAAAATCCTCCTTTTCTAGCATACTGCATTCAGCTTAAATTACAGTCCTCTTAACTCTTTCACTGCATCATAGCGTAATGGTGGAAAAGGCTGAAAAACACCTCTCGGTATTTCAACTTCTCACTGTCCTTGCTGTAAATTTCCACGTGGCCAGCCTGGACCCCAGCGCACTGAGTACTTTGTTTTTAAAAATATCATATATGCTCACAGAAGAAGTTGCACATGGTCTTCAAGGAAGTAATGAGTTGAATGCCCACGCCTACAGGGCAATAACTTTCTAAAGCTTTTTAATTTTATTTATGGCAATATCATCCAGCTTCAGCAATTAATTACCTGGCTCAGTGTGATGCAGTTGCTGTGCCTTAGCAACTGTTCATTCGTATTCTGGTCACAGGGTAGAAACCCGAAACAGGTACCCCAGGAGAGACCAAGATTCCTGACCTTAACTGTAGGTGGCATTCTTCGTCTGTTCATCTGAATTATTGCTTAAGAAACAGAGACAAATGAGTAATTTTCATGTACCCTTGATTAATGTTATCAGCCCTCTCCTAAGTTTAATTAAATTGTACTTTCAGTTGGAAGGAATGTGCGTTCATAAAATCTGAAGTTGCTTAACTATGTTACCTGGAAAGATTAAAATAATTTTCTCCTGTTCTTGCCCTAGAAGCTGAGAAAATGACATGCATTTGAGTGATTTGGAGTGTTTCCAGAGAAATTCTTTCATCATGTGCTGTGAAGAAGAAAAAGCTGTAATGCCCAAAGGTTTATCCATGGTCTAGAGACCATTTTCAATTACCTTGCAGCAATAGTGAGTAAATCCAACTACATTTTAAATTATCAGTGTTATCTCTAGAGAAATCTTAAATAATTTCCTTTAGTAGAGGGATTTTGGCATGCCCAGAATTTCTCATGTGTACTTGGTTATCTGAGAAACTCTGCACTCTTCCAGCAGCTTTAGAAAGGTTTCAAGGAAAAAAAAAGGAAATTTTCTTCTTCAACTTAGCGAAAAATTCAGTGAGCTTGAAAAAGAGAACTAATCATGCTTGGCTAGAGCCAGACTGAACTACAAGCAAGCAAGTTATCTTTGAGTATCCCATGCAGCCCTGAGTACATTTTGCTCTCTAAGCTTTTCCAGCCCTGATCTTTTTTCTGATGTAATGCCATCAGTGGTATCAGATTATGTGCATCCTTCATGATGCAGGCAAACATCCACAGAGGAGTAGACTAAGGACACAGGGTTCATCTACACTGGAGACCTGGGAGGGTAGACAACTTCTAATCCTGCCAATAAATCTTCCAAATAGAAATGCAATTCAATTAAGTTATTCATTTCCTTTCTCAGCTTAATCAAAGATTAAACTACAAGAAATACGTACTTGTGCCAGATAACTGAAAACAGATGGCTAAGATTCATTTTGTTCATCAGAGAAATTGGTAGGTCAAAGACATCGAGTCTCTCAAATCGTAGGCTTTCTTTTTTTAAAAAAAAACCTTAGTTTGTGAGTGACTCATTTTCTTTTAATATTTTTATTTCTGTCGTGACAGTGAGGTGCAGTCAAAATGGTTAAATGAGCTGTTGATCCACGAGGCTGAGAGGATTACAGGAAATATTTCACAGGGATGTGTTAATTTTTCCACATTTTTTCTGTGTGAAATGTGTTATCAAAATATTGATTTCAGCCTTCTATACGACTGAGTTAAAATCAAATATTTTAGTCTTATCCAAGGGGGAACACTTAGATAAATTCTAAATCAAGTGTTCTGGAAAGTTTAATTTTTTCAATGGCAGTTTGGGGCCCAATGCAAACAAAACAAAATACTGAATTCAGCTGCAGAACTGATATTATTTTTGACCAGTTCTAAATATTATTGCTTTCTATTTCTACAGCACTTATCAGCAACAAACCTGAAAGAATATGAATTCTTCGGCACTTACAAAAGTTTAGCTGGTTGGAAGTGCTGTTGTATTGCCTTTGTAGAAAAATAAGTGATTGAAAGATAAAAATAATTTGGCAAAGCTCTTTCCAGGAGTCGTGCCTAGATTTTACTTTATCTTGTGTGGATTTTCTGAAGTTGGTGAAGGGAGACTAAGTGAACTGTACTTATCTCTTTCCCCTGTCTCCGACCATCACTGCAAGTGGCAGAGAAGAAGATGTGATGAGTCTTGTCTTTCCCATTCACAGTGTTGCTGGGTTCAGCCTTAGCTGATAAGAGCAGAAATATAGATCAGTCACTACAAGAAAACTGTGAAAGCTATGAAAATCCTGTATTATGCTGGATAATACACTTAGATACACTTTGTTTTTCTTGATAGAGAAGAAATGAAAAGGTACTACTGTGCTTCTTTATGGTTTATTATTATTAAACATGCACAGAATGGTGTATTAGAATCTGGGAAAAGGGCATTGGTTTATTGGTTTTCCTGTTTGTTCATCTGCTAAGTAAAGTGTGATTGTATGAAAACTGAAGAGATCTGCCCATCAGGCCCAAGCCCCAATGGATGTCACAAAAGGAACCACATCCACTGGCACAAGGGGAAGGGCTGGGCTGCTGCCTGTGGGAAATACTGTGGAAGTGCAGTGTAAGTGTAAAGACCAATGAAGCCAGTCTTAGATTTGCTGCTGATTACCACAAAATGGCAAAAGTTTCACAGAGTTCACGAATATCAGTAGGATTTTAGATCATTTAGCTATAATAGATGGATAGAAAATGCATTACTAAAGCTGGCTCTGTACACCTGTGAATATATTACAGTGCAAAATCCTGACCAGGTCAAAGCTCCAAACTACAACACGGTCCCTAAAGAAGTCGAACATAAACCAGAATTGTGCAGCCCAATCTGCCTAGGCTCATGGATGACTTAAATCTCAGCCTTACTTACCTGAGTTTTGGAAAGGGTCAGCATAACAAGTTCTTGAGTTTTGGGCTTTTGTTTTATAAATTAGACCAATGTTAATGAGGTCTTCAGTAGCACAGTTGATAAAGATGAACAGCCATATTCTGCATGAGGAAACACACCAAAGTTGTATAAAATCATCCTCTGGTATGTTTTACAGCTCCCTTTATGTTCTCAGATCTGGAAAATATGTTTCACAGTGACAGTTTAACTAGAGTACCGTGAGCCGAAGCATGCAACAGGTTTCTAGGTTTCATTTTGGGCAGAGATGAAAAAACAAAACAGCTTTTGTTTTTGTAAACATTAGCCATTTTGATATTAACTCAATCCTACAACTCAGGCTGTTTCTGATATATGTGTCTTTGCACAGATCTCTGAAGTCAAGCAGCAGGTAAATGACTCTCTCACTCCCTCACCAGCACACTGCCATGCAGAGACAGTAAATTTAAAATACACATTCATAAAGGTACATTCTATAGTGCAATATTTTTATTACTTCAGGGAAGATACACCTGATGTGGTGGTCCAGATGATATCATGTACGTTACAACTCTGCAGCAAAACTGAGGCTAGCAGCATTGCAGCCATGTTGGCTGCCTGGGATCATACGCAGAAGTATCTTTAATTAATGGGCAACTTTGCAGCCTATTTAGACTCTACCTCGATAGATTTAAAACTGCCCCAGTGTTTTTCCCGTGAACTGTTACAAGGCCAAACTCATGTTCACATAAACATGAACAAGACCAAGGCAAAATCCAGCGTTGCTGGGTATAGGTAAATCCCACCTCAGTCATATCCCTTGAAGTTATGGTGATAGATTCCCCAGGCTAGTCAAACGGTTGTAAAACCTCTCCATTCCACACACAGTGAAATGGAGATGAGATGGTCATGGATCCTCTACAGCAGCCTAGGGACTGAACTAACACATCAGGGCAGCTGCACTTCATGTTGTGTGCCATGGCACCTAATTCTCACAGGTGGCTGTAGGAATTAGTTTCACAAATCCCTTTTTTCAGGTTTAACAAAGGGATTTGGCTAAATCAAAGATCACTATATAATCTGGAGAGAAACATTCAGAGGATAAATCCTCATCATATTATGGATTTAATAATCAGAAGCTTCAGGTGACCCACCTGGACCGCATCTTTGCAAACCTTGCAGTGATTTTTCCAGATCAAGTTCATTCAGTGCTTTGGAAGAGTGCCTTGGAAAATGAAGTCCATGATTCTTCTTGTATCATGTGGACAGTGCGCAGGCATATTTTCCCATACCATAAGAACAGATAGCACATTTTCCCACTCCCCTAGAAACTGAGTTAATGCAGAATGACTAACGCATCTGTTTGGACTGTCAAAATGCTCGTTGTAAACTCAATGCATCATTTAGCCTAAGTACATCGCAGCAAAGGATACAGTCCAAGGAACACAGTTTCTTTTCCCTTGATTAATAAAGGCTTGGAAATCATGCCTAAGAGCATTCTGTGGTCCCTCAAGGTAAAGAAAAAGAAGCAATACTTAGGAATTAGAAGTGGTTCACTCTGAGGCATTAAGCAGTACTTTAGCTCACCCTACATTGCTCAATAATTTACTTTAAAAACTTCCATGTGGCTTCATCTACGCTTCCTCTCTCTCTGCAATGTTTTGGTTTGTTTTGTTTCCCCATCAGGACGGACAGTGCAGACCCTCGGGCTGCCCACTCAGTCTTCAGGCAATGGGCAGTGGTAGTTTGGCAGAGCTGTTGGAAGGAGGCATGCACTTCATTCTTCTATAAAATATCCGCTTCATGGGAAATATTGTGCAGACCCCTGACAGAAATTAGGGCAACAACCCAAATCTCTTCACCTTTTATGTATTTCTTGAGTGTGGAATTTGCCACCAGATAATGCAAGCTGACTTCACAAGGTTGCTATAAAACATGAGGAAAGGTTGGGTTTTGTAGGAACTACGAGGTCAGGTTTTGTAGGAGCTACATGCAGCATCAGCAAACATTTTCCTTACAGACTCCATCTCAGCGATTTATTTCCAAAATAAACTGCAGTGATTGTGTCAGTACTTAAACAATCATTCCCCTGACTCACCAGTGCTAATAAACTTTCTAATACACAAGGAACAAGGGGTGTTCAGGCAAAACCAATCAGTGTTTTCTGTCATAACACTGCTGAATAACAGCAAAGAGAAAGAAAATATTTATGAAGAAAGATAACCAAACCAATGAGCATCACTCGGGACCAACCCAACTGATGTAGGAGACAAAAGGCGGAGCAAGGAACAGTATGCATGACTCATGGGGACACGGTGCTGTACCCAACAGCACTGGCTGGAAGGTGAAAGCCCACTCGGCACCCTTGAAAACTTACCCCTATGACACAGCTCAGTGGTGAACAGGACACTCGCAGAATTCAAAATTTTATACCTTTCTTATGCTGTTTTGGGTTTTTTAGCCATTTTACAGAAAGACAGGGATAGTACAGTTCAACAATGTCTCCTGTATGTTTGTTTTCTATTGCATCTTATATACAGCTTATTAGTATAATAAGTTTGAAGAACTTGGCTATAAACGCTTTCAAATGGTTTCTTCAAACAGCGACACACTGAAAAGACTATTTTCTCTCTCGAGCCAAAAAAAAAGTCTTTGAACGGCTTATATAATTTGCAGCACTGAATGTCTTGATTAATGAAACCCCAAGGGATATGGAATAGAACTTGTATCACAGGAACAATTCTAAGGCCCAGAAGCCTACTATTTTGTAAGAATTACTATGGAAATACAAGCATTCATTGTAGCATGTTCATTAGGAGCATTTCTATTTTATCATTACTGGAATACTCTAATATCTGCTAGTCAACTCAGGAATGTGAGATTGCTGCAAGAGGGAAACTATTTTTAAAGGATGGAAGATGCTCATTCATCTATCTCAGGAGCAAGTCTGAACATATCAGGATAATATTGCTGTCTAGAAAGGAAGGTGCTTGCAGCACTAGAAAAAAAGGTGAATGTCAGATTCAGGTTTGTCAACACAGCACTGTAAAATCATGTATTTCAAGCACTCTGAATGGAGAAAAGGCCTGTGTATCTCAGTTATCTTCTGTTCTTCAATAGAATAACAATTTTAAAAATGAGGGAAGTGTTTTCACTGCAGTTATGAATTTGAAATACAGACTGACAACAGCTCCAGTATCTTTTTACTGCTCCTTCAGTAATTATCAATCAGCTTAAAAAGAAATGATAACCACAGTTTTGTGGTTAGAATAACAAACAGCTGTAACTGAGAAATAGTAAGAAAAATAAATGTCAATAAATACATTCATTTCACATTAAAACTATTCACTCTTATTTCCAATATTCCTCTATTGAAGCCCACAGTTATCTAATGATATGCAGCTGAATGAAAAATAAACTAGAGGCAGATAGTCTTTATGTGAACAAAAAATACAGCTAACTTTGTCCAAAAATTATCATTTTATAATAACAGCAAAATACTATGTCCAAGGTAAGGAGAGCAAACTTAAATACTCAAAAGTAAATGAAGCTTTAGCGAAAGTATGCAGTGGAAAAGAATATAGGAAAGAAAAGTTCAGGAAAAATGCAGTAAAGAGATATAGCTAAAAAAAACGGGAAAGAAAAATAATAAACAAGGAAAATGCTGTTTAAAAAAACAGAGCATGAAATATAATATTCCACCTTTACTGAAAACAAATCTAGTGTCTACTTCTTTTATGCGCAGAAGGGTAAACACTGGCTAAAACACGCTGGCTTCCAAACAGCACTGCCAACATAAATACCGCCAGGAAACACAAGCTGTGCGTAGCGCTTGCCCCATAGTTAATTCTGTTGTTCTGACTTCTACAGGCACGAAACACTGTGCACGTTGTTCGGCAATGCTATACCTGAATAATGTGCATTAAACAAAACGCCGCTGGTGTAGTCTCAGTGCACGTGGAGGGTTGCTCAGCAAAGTACGCCCGCCATGGGGGTCCTCAATGGTGCCCTGCGGGGCACCAGCTGCAAACCCACAGGCTCCCTCGTTGCTGCTCGTTAAGCTGTTCAGATAGGGTATCTTTCAAATTTGGCATTTCATCTTTGAAATGCGGAAAACCTACACTGCATCATATTTTACACCGGTGTCCCTCCACAGCTAAGGGATAATCTCGTAGCTGCACCCTCAATAGCTGGAATCTGCGCTCAGATCTGCGCTAGCTGCGTGACCCATTTCCCTAGCATCCATCCACACATGGTTGCAACAAACTGTCTGTGATCAAGTTTCCCTACTGATTTCAACGGTTTATCACAAAATACAAGAGAAAACCATTGGGAAACGTGAGGAATTTAAGTGGATCTTTCTCAGGTCAGTTAGAAGTGGCATGGTTGCCGAAGGTGGTGGACTACATGGAAAACCTGCCCACCGGGGCACAGCTACCAGCATCTGCTGGGAGTGGACATGTCACCTTCTGAAGGCTTTCTGGCTCTGTCAGTATCCTTTTGTTTGGTGACTTCTGCCCCTTGCTAAGGGAGGAGGCAGAGTGGTGAACAAGTGGTTCTTTCTTACAGTTCATAGGCTCTGCATAGGGTCCGCAACGTACGCCTGGCATACCACATACCTGTTCTTCCTGGGGCTGGCTTTATTCGATGCTGACACCAGTTTATTTGCCCTCGCTCTGACGTGTGAGATTGTGTCTTTGCAGCTGAAGAAGACCCAGGCTGAGATGGTCCTCAACAAACCTTCCTGAGGCTGACATGTGCTCAGTGCTGATAGTCTGTCCAGCAGCACCCATGAGCCAGTCCATGCCGACCAGTACTGTTGGGACAAGATTAAGTAAATATAAGGTTGCTTTAGGTTTAGAATATCACTGAGCCCGGATAAAAGTCACATTTCTTTTCCCTTTCTGAAGAAATGCTATGGCTCCTCCACACCCTAAAGACACTCAGAATTATAATTATTTGGGAAGGAAAAGATGAAATACTTTCATATCATGTTTTTGTTGATTTAAAGGAAACCTTACATGTCATGGCTTTGCCTTGAATATTCTTCCTTTGATGTAGGAAAGAAAGGTAACACCATACTTGAACTCTTTTCACGGTTGAAAGTAATATATACTAAATTTGTGTCAGGAACAAACAATTCTCCCCTTCTTTCTTGCCTCACCAATTAATTTTGCAATGAAATGACAACAGTGCCCTTATTAAAATTTCTGAGTTTGTGGCACAGACTTTTTTACAACTAAGAGTGTGAGTTAAAATAAACATACCTTGACTTGATCACTGTCTCCTACATATTTGAAAAGGTAGTCTATGAAGATATTCACTGAACCAAAAATACATAGTGAGCCGTGGATCTCTCAAAGCAATTTTGAGACATAGTCTAGAATCTAGAAATCAGTCCAAACTGGGAAACACTTAGATACAGCATGTATATAGGTAGTAAGCACGACTCTCTGTAATGACCTTTTAGGGTTCACATACTGCTCAGTCTTTTCTTACTCAAGAAGCAATGTTCAGCAGTCTCAGCTCTTGCAACGAGGTAGCAAATTCCTGTTGACCGCTATGAATGCACTTGCAACTCAGATTTCCCTAGAGTCCAAGTCTTGAAGTCCATGAGACTGATTTCCTATGTCACAAGTAAATCAAGTAATTATTTGATGTTAAAAGTATAAAGGCAGGTGTTAGAATTTTTTAAAAATGCAAATGTGTTATTAAGTAGCATAAAAGTATCAAGAAAAACCAGATAACAGCGTGTGTTTCAACTAATCGCGTCACAGAAATAAAGTTCAGCTAATGTTTAAAATGTTATGCAAACATTGCACATTGACTGCCTTTTAAAGCAGAAAACTAGGGGGTGGGGTACACTGCAGTTTTCATTTGAGTAGGCGCTGGTGATTTTTATGGTGGAGAAGACAAACAGAAAACCTGTCTCAGGTATCTGAGGAGAGGACTGGGCAGCCTGTTACTAAATAAAAATACTGGCAAAGTGTTTTCCAGCGTGGTAGAATTATTTTCTTGTTTTTCCCATATCCTATCTTGAAAATGAACAACAGGCACAAGAATGACATTTTTAAAACTACCCAGTGCTAATGTTTTGAACATACCAGACTTATGAATGTTAGAATTAAAATGCATGCATGCATACATACATAGATGTTCTTAAGTGTAAAAATAGAGCGCAAAATGAATGCATGACACACTATGCAGCCTCTGCGCAATTTTAGGAGAAGGGACATCAAGATCCCTGACTTTTTTCCATTTATCCTAAAATATATGAACAACATTTCATGAATTTTTGCTCTGCTTACTTGGTTGTTGTTTTCTTTTTCTACTTTAGTTTTCCTTTACTACTTTAGTTTTCTTTTACTACTTTCACATTTCATCCGTTAATAGGTAAGCATTCTACATTTTTTTCCTTTTTTTTTTTTTTAAAGCTAGGCAGTGTAGACCATCATAAAAATAAGACCTATATGAAAAGAAATGCAGGCGGTTTTAAGTCAGAAGCTCAAAAGGGTTAGAGTAATGGACTCCAGGTAGCAAATTCCAAATCTTCCTGCCTGTCCTCCGTGAAAAGTTAGTTGTTGCTTCTTCCTCCTTTCCAAGCAGCCTGACAATAGGAACTTACAACAGTCAAAATGCAGAGTAAATACTTCTGAGAGTGCTTGACAGAAAAACAAGCTGTGTCTCGAATGGAAAGCTTAAAAAGACATTTTTTAATGGCAGAGATTTTGCAAAAAGTTTGCTGTTACGAGCCAGTGATTCAGTAGCATTTTCAAGATCAGGAAATCCTTTCTCTACAATGGATACTTTGTCATGCCAACAGACAGATCCAAAATTGCGTTGTGACTCATTCATAAGGCATTCAAACATTTTTATTTTCTTCAAATGTCTGGAGTTTGAATCATCCAAATCTCCATCAAAAGAAGCAGCAAGCAAGCACTTTCTCCTTTCAGACGGGATGTTTTGAGAAGAGGCTACGCCTTCCGCCGGCCAGCGCGGACACGTGTGGCCCTCAAAGGTCGGTAACGGCAGCCAGCGGTGTTTGCCATATCCCGGGCGCTAAGGGGCTGCTTACCAACTTGTCTCTGCAGATTTTTACCTCTAATAGAGCCTTTCAAAGAACAAAAGTGCTTTGGCTGTGGTAAGGTATGTGTACATCATAACGACTTTTTACAAGCTATGTGCCGTTGAAATTAATCTGTTTAGACAAGTTCCTCATCTGATTCACAGCTGAAGTAATATACCCTGAAAAGGTTTTCATGGGGTTTTATTAATTTCCTGTGTTGCTTCTATTCAAGTATTGCTGATGTAAAATTTTTTAGATGAACACAGGAACAGCAAAGATCTTCATCACTGACAGTCACAAAACTCCACAAATTGCTTTCGAAAGTGATTTTACTCTCTGGTACACTGTATATTCTAGAAAGCACCAATAATGAGTTCACAGGGACTTTAGTGAATTAGTGCACAGATATTTTAAGTCAATGATCACTTGTGAAATCTCACTAATAATCTGGGAGGATTTTTTTTAATTCCTGAGAAAATTTATCGTGTTCGTTTTGTTTCTCATTTTGATTATCTGCTGCACTGTTCATTACTGAGCACTTTGCGCTTGTGAGCAGTGGAAAAAGGAGCCATAGGTGAAGAAAGTTAGTTTTGGTGTCTTCTTCTCCCTTTTTCTTTTATCTGAGAGTGATTGGGTTTTGATCATAGATTTAAGTAATTACTGCATACAATGAATTTAAAATGGATATAAGAAGTACTGCACAGGGTAAAGGATCAAAAATTTTGCCTTTTCAGGCAAGTGCAAACCATACTATGCCATGTGCTGATCAGGAAGAAGTGCATCACGTCACAGGGCAAAACTAGTCAGCTCACACAGTTTGAACCAAATCAATATTGAAGCGGCTGGTAGAGTTATTAATGGCACGTAGTTAACCAGTGATCACTGAACTGTAGATTCAGGATCAATATTGATAATACGACAGATACACCCCCGTACCAGACATTTCTGAAATGTTAAGAAACACCTGAAAATTTCTAAACACATTTCTAGCACAGTTGTGGTTACTGCTGTTTCCACCCCAAGATCTCACCACCAGCTGCAAATCTTCATGCTTCTTTATAGACCATCCACCTCCTCCAAAATTTATAATAACTATCAGTAATCAAGAACTGTGAAATATCTAGGTTCTTGCTTATAAGCCAAGCAAATTAACCAAGTTGTTAGAATTTATTCACTCAGCTGTCACTGAAACGAAATATAACACCTCAAATTTAAGACTCTGATCCTACAGGCTCCTACGAGCCCCTGTAGGACTGCCTAATTTTACCACAAGGAGCACTTCCATTTGGTCACTGACACAAAGAGAATAGTGAGAGTAAAGCAAACTTATGAATGTATGCTAGATTGATACTTTATGTCTTAAAAGTTGATATATTGAAACAAAGGTATTCAACAGCGTCATTTGAACTTGTTGATTACTTTGAATTTATTTTAATGGTAATTCAATTTTTAGTCTCTTCATTGCAATAGCAATGTGGCAGCTATTTGCTACAAGCTTTACAAACTATTCAAAATTATCTAGAATTACACCATGGGGTTTTATTTTTATTTTTCAAAAAGTAGGTTGAATATTTGATTAGAAACAAGTCAGTTCACAAAGTTTTAATACACACACAAAGTTTAATCTGTAATCAGGAAATATTAAAAAAATCCAGCTGCTCGCACAGCCTGGGAGCTAGTATTTTCAAACTCACCAGTGGCACAAAAAGGCATACCTGAGATTCCAAGCCTCAGCTTTTCAAGATTTCTGAGCACTCAACCTTAAAAAGCCTTATGAATTGAAAGTACAGGCTCTCCACATCCTCAATACGTGCTTCTGACTTTTGCAAAACAGACACTCAAATGCTGTGAAGATTGGCATACGCAGTTGTCGGTTAATTGAACACATATACCATGGCCCATATACCATGCATCAGTCTGTGCATTTCCACAAATGGCGTAGCAAGATTTTGGAGGTGCTAAATATGTAATTCCATATTTTGCAATCTAAAATTAGAAACAATTTTCTGCAATTTCTGTTAGATATAATGGGCTTTAAAAAAACTTCAATCTCCACAGAGTAGTTCTACCACATTCGTTTCACCATCAGCTAGCACATTACAGAAAAACGCTCTCCTTTTTCTACATCAGGCTATTAATCCAGCAGAATTACCTTTTCAGATTTAGAGATATACATGCAATATAATACTTCCCAGTCTTTGTTCACCTCTGTTCAGAGCTGGAACAAATCTATATAAGAACTGCCAACTGGAAAAATACTGGTAGGACAACAGATTTGCCAAGGGCGGCTGGATTACACCATGCAACCATAAAACCCCCAGGAGCATGTTTTAACCACTCTTTCTGGAATAATTTGTCCTTGTCTACTGGAGCAAGTCTTATTAAATATAGAGGTAGTTGAACGGCAGCCTTTACTGACGCTCACCAGGAGCAGTAAGTGACATTTTAAGGTAGATTATGAGTGTGGGCAAAATCCCGACCTCAGTCTCTCAATGGAACGCCATTGACGCCAGTGGCCAGAGGGCAAAAGATGGTTTGAATCTGCTATTTTTGGAAAAAAATTATATTTCAGAATTATTAAAAGGCAAAGTAGACTGACACCTTTGCTTTAGATGCTGGTGTTAACCAGCATTAATGGCAGCATTTTAACTTTCAAAGGAAAGTTACAGCCAATAGAAGTCACTACTACCTGCCACTAACTTGCAGAGAAAACTGGCCGTTTCCACAGCATTATGTACTCGACTGCCATTAGGGTGGATGTTTTCCTTTGTGTGCATTTGCAGCCCATACCGTTATGAATACTCATGCAACAGTAGATTGAAGCTTGACTCATTGAATTGAACTGTAAAACACAAACTTCCCTGGAACAGGATATCCATTAATACACCAATCCATCTTAGACAGCTTATGAATGGCTGTCACGGCACAATAAAGTTACTTGGAATAAAAAACAATTAACTTCCAAACACCACTCCAGTGGAAACTAACCATGAAGTCTACATAACAGTAAAGCAAACAAACAGAACCTACTGGGAAGGAGCTTAGGCTATCACAGTAAGCCATGTCACATATTTTCCTCGCTATCAGCCCTGTGGACCCATGAAAAAGAAAGAAAACATGATTAATGCCTCTCTGCAGTCCACCAGTCACTAGGTACCGGATTGTCTTTCTGTGCCTGTTGGTTGCTAGCACAGGCTGGAGCCGAAATCAGGATTATCTCAGCTATACAGAAAGAAAAACAACCATCCCACTGGAGGAAGGAAAACTACAGTCTGCCCTATCTCTGCTCATCCTCCCCTTGTCCTGCCAGCTTAGTCAAGGAAAGTTCAATACTAATTAGAATATGCAGAAGAATATTTTTTTATTGAAGCAGAATGTGTGATGAATATACCCGAGTATAGTTCAAGACAAACAAAGAGCCCAGGAGTATTACTACTAAAATGCTCCTCCAAGGGGGGCACATGGGATTCTGCTGTTCTAAAATTAGTTATACATAGTATGAAGACCCATATGGTAATGAACAGGAAACTAAGTAAGAGACTAACTTTTCAAGCTCTTTGCCCTGTAGGAAATGTTTAATGCAATACATTTGCATTTACTGTTTTGCTGCTAACAAGAGTGACCTCTCTCCTGGAAGAAGACATTAGCAGTTTCCTTGGCCAAAAGACACATGGCAGCAATTTCCTTCAAGTACTCCAGACGGCACAGTGACCCCCATTGACCTACCAGCCCTCCCAGCTTCAGTGTTATGTTACTCAGAACAGACTTCTCTAGGGATGCGGAATGGGGGACAGGGAGTGAGTGTCCATCCAGATCCAGCACAAAGCATCTCTTCTGAGCTCTGATACCAGCATACGCAACTGGCAAGAGGTTTCTGGTTTAGAGAGGGTAAGAAGATAACCAGAGGACTAAGAAAAATCAAAAGCAATTACTCATAAACCTGTAATCAGTCACTTATGGAATGAGATGGTCATGGAAAAAATTACCTTTTACTGTACTGCTGTCATGCATTTTGACCAAACTCTTATTTCAGAAGTCCTGTCAGACTGTTTCAGAAGTAGGCATGACATGAAGAGCAGCTCTGGCTCCTACCCCCATGCACTCAGCCTGGGTAATTCAGCGGTGTCAGAAACACCCAAAGGCTGCTGACGCCTTCGTACCTGCGCACACATCCATGTCCATTACAACACCCAGTGTTGCTTTCCTTTTGGGAACGCAAAAAATACTCGGGTGAACATACTCAAGCCAGGAGAGAGGAGGTAGAACATTTCAAGCCTCGGTTACTTTCCAGGTGACCGCTCCTGGTTACTGATGACTTTGGGCCATCCCAAACCAACACATGGTTTCAAACGGAGTCATCTTAGTCTCAGATGCAAGGCAACAGGTTAACAAGGAGTGTATGAGGAACAGTGACGGGACTTCTTCAGAAACGGCCCTACTTAGACAAAAACATGCTTTTTCACTCATTCTTTCTTAGCACCTTATTAAGAATGCTAAAACTCTCTGTACTGTAAGCGTCAGTAATTGCAAAGCAAACTTGTCATGTAATCATGCTCTACAGCACTGTTTCCTCCATGAATCTCAAAGTACTTTACAAAGGAAGAGAAATATTGCTATTCCTATTTAAAGTGGATGGTTCCTATTTCACAGATGTAGTTACCATACCACACGGTCCCCGCAGACAGCAGTAATGGTTCCTCGGTGCAGCTCTAGCTATAAAGAGAATCAGCCCAGTGATGCATTCGGACCAACAGGCACGAAAGAGACAAACACATGGCTTGAAGCATTTTATGTCAAAGTCTGTATATTTAGAGGACATAGGAAGATTAGAGAAGATCTTTCGCATGGACACACAAGCCCAAACACCTGTATGTTCTTTTGGGTTTATTGTATATAATGATTTTTCTTTCCATTCTGTTTTACCAGCACATCTTCCTGACAACTGGAAGTGGTTAGAAAACAGCAGGAAAATGGGGGTGGGAGGGAAGCAAGGGAAAAAGAGAATATTTACATGCTGCTTTAAATATTTTCCAGATTTGAGGTTTCAGGCTGGGGGGAGGAAAAGGAGTGGCCTGTTTTTCTAAAAAGCATGGGAATCCAAAAGTCAAAATCTTTAAATTTCCAAATGCCAAAATTCAATGGCATTAAGTCAAAACAGATGTTTCATTTTGGTTTTGCATTTTAAAAATGGATGTAAGTTTTAATACTGTCATTTCATAACAAAACATTGTTTTAAAAAGTGCTATAAAGAACTCAATTTTCCTTTTACTTGAGTTTTTTTGAAAGAGGTTTCCCCAGGGAAGTTTCAACAGGAAAAAAAGAAGGGGCTACCTCCGCTGCCTCCAAGCTTGACTTTAATCTGCAATGAAAACAGCTTGCCTCATGGTCTTTATTATGCTGTGCTCAGAAAAAGATGACCAAAGAAGGTGTTAGAATATTCCCTATTTGAAATTATATGATGATATAATGAATTATGGGCATTGCAGACACTACCTTTTACCACTTATAATTTATGGGGGAACAGTAGGACATAAAACTGAAGAAGAGGAGAGTACATTTTTCATTTTGCAATGTAGAAATGGTGTATTTCTTATAATTTTATAGCTTTGGGGTGTCTTTATTTTGTATTATTTTTCTTGACAAGTTTGTTATAATGTTTAATATACTTTTTATGATCAATACTTGACATTTTGCATTTTAGTTGCAATTTTTTGAAAGATGGTATTATACTCACTTGAAAGAACCTTAGAGCAGTCCTTGCAAATATACATATTTAGTATATGCAAATGTACATACCTCTGTATTTTCATTTTTAATCTATTTTAATGCAGCATGCCTTCAATACAAAGGGGGGAAAAGAATTCTAAAGACTGATTTTCCTTGGCTTAACTGTTTGCTATATTGAAAGTTCTGCTTTGTGAATGATATAGTTGACATATTTGCAAGGAAATGCAAAATCTTTTATAAACTTTGAAACTAATCACCTGGCCTCTGCAATCCAATTCCCTTGTAAAGATTCCTGCACCACCGCAGTAACATTTATGCAAATATGCCCACTGAGATGAGACTGAAAGACTGGAGAGCAGTTAAAGGGATTTTTTGGTACAATAGATAAGAATAATCTCAGAGGAAGAAAAATGCAGCTGCAAAACACAGAGTTAACGGT
>NW_009201738.1:29278-42251 GCF_000690835.1 Fulmarus glacialis | reverse complement strand
GGTGGGAGATGGGGGGGGGGGGGAGGAGAAGGAGCGGGGAAGGAGAGAAGGGAACACGTGCCTGAGGATTCAAGCTAAGAAATACTAGAATTGCTTTGCAAAAGGCAGAAATAGCTCTTGTGTGCTATTTTTGTCTTTTGCAAACTAAGTCTAAATAGCACACCAGAGCCCAGGGTCAGATTTTTTAAAACACAGAGGATGTAGGTAAGACAGTTTGGGTGCAGGGAAAAAAAGTGTGTTATCTGGCATCTAACTCCCACTGAAAATGAGGAGGTGAGCAACACATTTTAACTTTAAAAAGTCAGCCCCACCTCCACATGCAGACAAACTGTGTACGAGCGAGTAGCATTTCATCGTTAAAATGTTTTTCCCTAACCCTTCAAAGAGTGGTAGTGTACGAGAGCTCTTTGGCAGAGAGCAGAGTGCAGCAGGAGCACCGCAGTACAGCAGGACATCACTTGTTTTCACTGTTAAATTTGCACCCTCCCTTTTTAATACAGTGCAAGAAAGTACGTCCATTACTTTGGGTTCCTTCATAGCTGGGCTGAGCCTGTGATTTCATGGGCAAAGCCCGCAGCTTTCTGAAAGAGTGATTTTTGCTCCCTTCGTCTGGACCTCAGCCACACACAGTCTGCAGAGCTGGGGCAACATTTTATTCTTCCATGAATTACCAAGAATCAGACTTCAAAGCCTGGTGGGGTTCATTTACCCAGAACAGCATTTCCTGGGGGTGACGATGTGGCTCTGGGGGTGGGTGAGCCGTAAAACCCGGCTCCTCTGGGGAGCCCACGCTTGCTTTTCGGTCCCAGAGAAGCAGCGATGTGCAGCCCATGGCGGGGAGGGGGATGCAGCATGTGTGGGAGCTCCCTGTGCTCCGGGTCAGCTCTGTCCCAGGCTCTCAGTGTGGAAGCCCATCGCAGAACAACGTTATATTTACAATTAAATGTATTAGCATCGCTGTCCCTGTGCTGGCTCTTGATTCGGCTTGCTGCCTACAGGACGAAATCCCATTTTATGATGGGAGCGCGCAGCTAATGTGCGCAAGGTTGCTTTTGGTCTGAGATGGGGCAAAGCACTTCTGTGCTTGGAAAAGGGTCGAAGCAGAAGAGCAGCTCTGGCCCGAAAAGCTCTCTCCTTTTGTTTCCATTGCGATATTTTCTGTTATTATGTAACTTTAAGAGTAATCAAAACCAAATGATTCCAAGCAGCAGCTAAATAACGTAAAGGAAGAAGTTAATATAAATACACGGAAAGATACAGATCGCACAGAAGAGTTTTTAGTGTAAGCAGACAAGAAGGGTGAGACAGTGAGACATAAGGAGAGCACGTATCTCACTCAGCGTCACACAGGGAGCTGGTGAGAGCAGTACAGCTTTCTGAAGTCAAACTTGAATCTCATTCTGTTTCTCTAGCTATAAAACCAAGTGTCACTGTCCCCTGTGCCACTCTTCAGTGGCTCAGGAGTGAGTCTTCGGTTCACAAACAGCAATTTTCCAACTTCATTTTTACTGTTTGGGTCAAACTTCCCCCTCCTTAAGTGTGTGGTAAGATAGGTATTTCTGATTCATTAAACACAGTATGTTCATATGACTGTGTGTTTCAGCACCGGAGTCTTATTTCAGTGCTTACTAATATTTACAGAAGACTATTTACACTTCTTTTAACAATCACAAAATCGTTACACAAAATGGTTGCCTTTTCCCTCAGAATCGGCACTTTGAGCTCTTTTTTTCCTTTCTCCTTGGCCTGTTCACACTCCCTTTACTTTCTAAAACCCGTCCTGTTTTCTCTTAGGCGATTTTCAAAGACAGTCACTGACCTACCACAGTTCAACTCTCGTACAAACTGGACTGACGGATTCGTGGGTCTTAAGAAAGGGGGTAAGTCGAGGGGTCTGACTGCTCGGCTGACGGTGCAGCTGCCCCAGAGCTCTGGCTCGGGGCGTGCACTGTTCGCAGAGCTAGACGACATCATTACACACCATTAGCTGCCCAAGAATTAAGCAGGTTATATCACTATGTTCTCAAGAAATTATTACTTCTCGACAGTTCCTTTGTTTTGACATTAGCCTCTATTTTACTGTAACTAGGCGATTGAAGTATTTCTTGTAGCATTTCATCATTACTCAGAGCTGAACAAGTGCAGCCAGTGATTAATAGCACATTCATTGTGGGTCTTGGATACCTGGTGATCTGCATCACGGTGCTTAGTCCCCAACATCTGCTACATTCAGAAAACATTGTGAAGAATGGGGCCTTTGTAATGTTTCTCTGAAGACTTTTAAGCATGTTTTCTTGCAGTGTGTTTACAGTAATCATGTCTATTATTCCTGCGCTGGTGGAACTTGTGAGCCCTGAGCTATGTCTTGGCACCTGCACGCAGACATTGTATAAATATATACGTAGCAGGTTTTTAGGCTGCTCAGGACTGGACTAGCTATTGCTTCCTGGCAGTATCTTAGCAAGCAAGTTTATTGGCACAAATGCTCATCAGTTAAAACAAGTCTGAAGTGGCTCTTATAGAAGTCTATTTTGAATTGGTATCGTGCAAAATCTCAGTAGGAGCCCAGTTCCCTGAGGTATAGACATCTGATCGAGGAATGTGCTGGAACACTCGCATCCAGCAAACACACACTCAGCTTCACGCTTTTGTATGATATTAAATACTTGCAGAGAACTGATATTTTGTAGCGCCACTCCCCATCCTAACATTCCTTGTGCTCCCACTTGAACACTCTCCCTAGTGGCCTTTCCATCACCTGAGTCCCCAACAGGAGAAAACCTCCCCCCCCGAAACATCTCACAAGAAGGGATGCTGGTGTCTCTGCTGCTGGGGATGTCCAGGGTGGTCCTGATGGATCGTAGCCCCAACGAGCAGCTTCTCTCCGCCCCGGCCGGGGGAGCAGGCAGGCTCAGCCGCAGTCTGCTCCACATCTGGTTGGCTGCTCCGGCTTTTGGCACTGAACCTGCATGGATATTTGCAGTCTGTCGAGTGGTTTGATGAACATGTCAATACGATGGTCAAGCACGTCAGTTTTCATTTCACATAGCATTGCCAAAGTATGTTTTTATTTAAAGTAAGGCTATTTTGAAACTCCCTTTCATTCTTCTGTGATGTCTCACAGATTACAGAAACTCATTTTTGGAAGGCTGAAGTGGCCTTTAACGCTTAACCTCCGTGCTTCCCGAGCTGCTCAGGGAATCTGCACACTCCTCCCCACTCTGAACTCTACCACAGGCAGGTAGAATAGCTTTCAACGTTACGCTTTGCGCATACAAAAAAATCCCAGCAATGCTCACATTTTGCAATGTTTATACATAACTATGGAACAGGCTTTCTCCCTGTTGGAAGGGGCTGGGCAGGATGTGAACAGTGAAAGAGCTGTCCCACAACAGGGGAGTCTTCTTCAAGTGAAGATAGTACACAACAAGGAAGGAAAAAATAAATCTGTTCGAATGAGTCTTTCTGTGTACAAGGGTTAAAATCTGCTCCCTTTCTTCCTTGCTCCTGTCAAATTCCCCCCTGAAGCATGCTTCTACAGCAAATCCTTCTCTAGGAGTAACTCCTGTTCCCTTTCTACTCCTGAACCATTACAATTGGCCTTATTTCCCTCACGTCAGTGGTTAGAATAAGGATTATGTGAAGGGACAACAAAAAAGTATATTACAGGAAGGCTAAAAAGCCTTCAAAAGGGGGACTTTTAAAAAAAAAGGGGAGGAAATAGCTAAGCCATGATACTGGGGGAAGGTTCTTCATAAAAAGGTAAAAGAGCTGTACACAGGGCCATCTCCTCATTCACTTCTTTGTCTGTGAGGTCTCAAGGAGGAGATGCCCACTTTGCCCTCCTTCTTTGGGGTGGCTGGTGAGGGTACCCAGAGGGGCACCGCACCGACCGGCATCGCCTGCCAGCTAGTACACTGTGCACCCGATTCAACCTGGTTTGAATCTCTCTCTTCCTCCCTCTTTCTACAGTAGTCTTATTGAGGGGGAAAAAATCTCACCAACTTCAGAGAGAAGCACAGTATCAGCCCAAATAGCCAACAGTCACTACAAGAGAAATGTCCCAACATTATTTAAGTTCAGGCCAACCTCTGAGAGGCCTGTGTGCTTCTACAAATGAGGACACCCAGGAAAGTTAATCCTTTTTAGTATTTAAAGTTGATTGGTTAAACTAAATTAAACTCCTATATAGATGCTTTTACTCTTCCAAAGGGAATAAGCACTGGCAGCCACAGTGGTATGTTTAATAGTGTCCACAGGGCAGTTTAATTCAATTTAATTAATTCATTTTGGAATTCACTCCTTTAGTTAAATTCAAGTTCACTTTCTAAATATATGATTTGGTTGACAAGCCCTAAATGAATAGCCTTTCAAACAAGGTTGTCTTTTTTGCTAACCAAAAAATGGGAGAAATAATTCTAGGACACTAGTGTTGTTAAAGGGGAAGGAGCTGTAAGAGGAGCTGGTACAAGAGAGTGCTTGGCTTTGCTTTAAATTACAAGCCTTTCTATGACATTTCATATCACTTTTCTATTCCTGCTTCAGGTTTCTAAGGAAGAGGTCAAGATGCAATTAAATTGTAAGAATGTCTCCTGGTTCGGTAAGGAATCGTCCAGTTTCTGTAGATCTGTATTGACTTGAAACTTATCAAAAGCAAGACCAAGCACATTCCCTTAGAGAATTGTGTTACAAATGGAGCCTGCTCTTGCCGAGTCTCCATCCCAGGTACCAAGAACAGACAGAAAATTGCATTCGTTTTTACACAAAGAAACACCAGCACTTTTGGTTTGGTGAGCTGTAAACTCAGAGAGATCCAAGACCTGCTCACTTTGGCAAGATGCTGCTTTTCCTGTAGGTGACTTGTCTTTGCATAACTGTCATGGTATTACAACTGGACCACTACAGCTTTTAGGAAGAAGAAAAACTGATAAAATAGAGTGCATTTATGATACAGTTGCCTATGGTCTGACCCCCCAGCCTGTGGTATTTTCAGGATGCATGAATACGTAGGTGCATAGCAACCTTCCAAAGGTTGCTTGTTAAAAGCAGATGCTGAGTGGAAATCTTCACTTTCTTGAATTGCTGTTTATTGTCCGAGAAACTTTGGGCAGCTAAGATATGATTCTCCAAGGGGTTGTTAGACATTATCTTAATCCAACAAAGCACTTAAGCACCGAGCTCAAGCGCCTTGCTGGATCTTTAAGCAGAGGGCTCTGCAGCACCTTGGTTATCAAGTCCCATGTGAAAGCCCCAGCCAGGGAGGAACAGGAAAAAAAGTGCTTCCAGCCACTAACAGTTAAAAATGCAGCTGCAGCATTCCAGTAATAACATCCGGAAAACATCAGCTCCCATAAGATCACATTAACCACAAAAATCTCTCAAGCTTAAACACTCAGAAAATTGATTACTGCTACTTTTTTAAAAAGCCCTGTCTAGTGACAGCAGATTTATGAAGTAGATTTGTAGCCGCAGTTATGGCCAGTATCAAGTGGATTTCCCCTCTGGAAAGAGAGAAGGATAGCAGCACACACTGTCCTCCAAAGGTCTAAGAAAATAAGACCTTGAGAGACTGTTCAAAAACTTGTCTCTAGAGTCCTCAAGAAGAGGGAAGGTGGGCATTAGCAGTCATCACCCTCCACAGTTATGCAAGCTCCAGTTCAAAACCCCCCACACAACATTAAGACCATTTTCAGACTGGTGTACCAACCTAGCAGCACTGTAACTATATCTCATTCAACACCCAAGTGTTTCATTCAGTCAGACAGCTGGGTCACCAGTTTCACTTTGTAATTATACAGCACGGATGTGTACATTTGCCAGAAGCATAAGTACAGATCCATTGCAGCCCGAGAGCCATGAAGTACATGTGGGTAATCTGGAAATTACCTGTAAAGAGGCTGATCAGTTTTGGTGTACACACCCATGGTGATATGGGTGCAACTGATCTTTGCTAAAGGTATGGCTGCTGCCTCAGCTTTCCCTCTCTGAAAATATATCCCTCGGTGTTGAGTTGTCCTGAATTTCCCTTTCAAAGAAAGGAAGAGTCTGAGCACACAACTTAGGTCAAATGTCTTGTTTTATCTACAGATTTTCTGTGGGTTGCCCTAAGGGTCTTCAGGGACTCCACAGAGGACCTTCCCGCCTAGAGGGCAATGAAGTGCTGACTCTTATGAGGAGAGGTTTCCCTCAGTGGTCGGGGTCTCTCCACAACTCTTTCACATCAGGACTTTCTTCTGGACCCATATGGTCAGCTGTGTACTTTACCCCTTCACCTCTTCAAGGGAAACAGCTTATGAGCCAACACCACCTCCTCCTCCAGTTTCTACCTTAAGGAGTACGTTGCTCAAAATTTTGTATGGCTGATCATTTCCCTGCCCCAACTCTTGAATACACCACTTCATCTTTTCTGCAGGCCTTTATCTCAGACACCTTACAGTTTTCCTTAGCTTCTCCTTTTATTAAAAAATCTTTTTTCAAGGTTGTGTTTCCTTGCTCACTTTCTGCCACCACTGCCCCTCCGCAATCCTGCCCAAGGCACTAGAGAGCTACTGCCCAGCTGCTGACCTCTCCAGTAATCTCCCCGCTGTGCACCAGTGACTCTCCGGGTTCCCATCACAGCCCTTTTCCCTGGGGATTCCCTCCCCAGTGAAGCCCAGCATACCCTGGCCTCGTCCCACCACTGCGCTCTGCATGCAGCCTACAAGCCTGTACCTGCTGCAGGCATGATCAGGGAGGAAAAGCACATTGCCACCGTGTAAGTCTGGCTCTGAGCCTTGGTTTCTGTCCCAGGTCAGTGCTGTCCCCTCCAGGGAGGCAGAGAGAAACCTCGGGGGAGCGGTGACCGAGCTGACAGCACCACTGCAGCAAGGGTGAAGCCGAACTGCAGGAAGGGTGAAGGAGGGATTGACACATAGGATAAGAGGCTGAGCAAGGTGGAATGGCCCCTGCAGCCCAAGTTTGCGTGAAGCCTGCTTCTGATCCAGGCTAATAATGAAACGTAAATGGGTAGATCTGAGCCCAACTTACTTTTAACCATCAGAGCACCAAACCCCACGATCTTAGACAATGCTATAGCACTTGTAGACTAATGAGGAATTCATTTTTCTCCTCCAGGACTATTACTTGGGTTGATTGTCCTCAGCAGGAGGTAAATTGTGTGCCCATGCAGAGATGTGCAGGGTGGAGAACTCGCCGTGTCTCGTTAGATATCTGTAAGATGGGAGACTCTCTCTCTTCCTAGGTGGTATCGATTTCAGCATCTCGCCTTACTGATTCTTCCATGGCACCTTGACAAAATTCAGATTTATCTACACGTCTGGCATTAAGTACTTCAAAAACACATGCATATGCCAAGACCAGCCTGCAAAAAACTGTGTGTGATCTGACAACTATATGTCTTTTTCCTACTTTTAAGATAGCTTAGCTCCATTTTTAACAATTACAGTCTCAAATGGCCATGACTTTAACAGAGCACAGAATGTGGTATTTAGAGAGCAGCAATTATGCAGCAGTTGAAGCAAGGTCTGTAAGCAGAAGCAATACATTATATTAGACTTGGTGCTGTTACATGATGAAACAAATAAACTCTGGCCTCGTGTGCACTGAACATCTTCTGAATATCTTTTGTTTTCTTTTCCCTCTCTACAAACCATGTCTTTCTTACATCTTATGTAATAGAGGAAGGTTAAAGAAACAACAGGTATAAATAGGAAGACAAAGTTGGTTCCATCAGAAATAAAAAATTATATATGCCATTTTTCAAATGTTAAGATGTTAAGTAAACTCCTGGATTCAAGCACAGTCAGTTTACTCCACCTCAGGTCTTACCATTTGAAATATGGCCCAGCCCATATTTCTAACTTATTGCTTTCATTTTTATCAAAATGAAGTAGCTCAGAAGCTCCTTGCCAAACTATGTATTTGTGCCACACATGCACAAAGCAGATCCTTTTTGCTTGTTCTATTTTTTCCAAGCACATCTTATGTCATTGTTTAAATCTTGGCAAAGATCTATTCTCCGAAGCATTATAACTGCAGAACATCAAAATTGCAATCACAAATACGAACTATTTAGATTCTTGCTTGGGATCAATCTGTAAGCCTAGATGATTTCTCTAATTCTATTTTTGAAACATATGCAAGCACAGATGTAAAAGGAGAGGAATTATCTCACGATACCAAAACTCAGCGGTAACTGAATCTCACATGATTTCTTTCAACTTTGGCCAAAGCCTTTGCCCCTGCTAATACCAAGGAAACCTGAAGGATGCAGCAAAATAATAGACGGAAATTCTTGCCTGGCATTTGTTTATTTAAAGCCAGTTCAGCACCGCATAACAGTAAAAATAATCTGGGGTAGGTGAAGAAGGCACAGCCTTACTCTCTTGAAAGGGCAGTTGAAGGCACGACAAATACAGTGATCACTGGACTGTAATTTACAGCTTGATCTAAAACTTTCCACAAACAAAACCACAGCGGGTGAATCAGAGCTTTTGCCAGGGTACCAGCATTGCTATCACTATTCACACAGGAAAATGTCTTAATCCGGCAGCAGGCCAGAGCCTCACCCCCACGCTGGCGCCGGGGACGCAGACAGGGAGAAGGGCACCCACCAGCATCGGCGGCGACTCAGGTCCTGGTCCCCGAGGTCAGAGGCTTTGGGTCAGCGCTGGCTGAAAGACAGGGCTACCAGCAATCCCTCCAAGCTTTCTGGAGGTGTGATTGAGGGCTGACTCAGAGGAAAACATGCCACCTACTGACTCTTGCAGCATCCGGGATTGTCCCTGAAAACTCCTATTCAAAAATTCACACGGAGCTTCACTGATTTACGGGTAAAGGATCAAGCAAGACAAGAGTCATCACACAGAATGAGAAATTGGATCTGCTTACTGGACTTCCTCTCTTCGCTTTATACAGTTTCGACTTCAGTTTTTACTCAGCTAAGCTACCGTAGATGTCAGAGAAAATTTTGCCCGAGAGGAACTTGTATGGTGCTGCTCTGCAGTACTGTGCAAAACAAACTGCGATTTTCCAGTGAAATAATATTAGTTTCAGGTTTATGGGATCATTCTGCTAATGGCCGTTCCCACAAATAGAGCCTCTGTGAGTTGTATACATTAGCTTGAGTGGACTTCTTCCCCAGATTTGTAGTTGTCTAGAGTCGGCTTCCTTCCGTACATATTGTAGAAGCTTTACATCACTAAATAGCCCTTAATGATGAATAGTGAAAGAGTTCTGAAAACTCATTTTTTTTTATGACACTGTTCTTTTACCTCTTTGTCTGCAGAGGGAAATTACTGTATCTCTTTTTTTGTGCCAGATACTGCTCTTATTTACATTAGCGTTAATTTTTAACAACTCTATTTATTTTGGTTATCTGTATTATTACTTGTATTGTTTACAGCAGAAACTGGAAGCCTTTTTTTGACAGCTGGTGAGCCAAATTGTACTTTGTTACATGACCATGCACCTAAAATGAACCCTTTCCAAAATCCATTGCATTTAGCGGAGGTAGCATTCTCTCTCACAATTTTCATTAGTGATTCCAAAGGCTTATTTTCCTTTGCATGAGGTAACAAATCTCATTTAGATCAACTTGAAAGAGTTCTTCCTTGAGAAGACAAAGTGTCAGAGCCATTGTACCCATTTACAAGCTAATTAAACTGCATAGCGGCACTACGCTTGCTGTTTCTGAAGCTGTGTAAAAAAAAAGGTTCTTTTTTTGCTGAGTGTGGTCCCGAATATTTTCAAGATGTTTTTGTGGCTGTTTCATTACAAATTCAAATTTTATATTTCAAAGGATTTAAACAAATAGATAGCTGGGTAAAAAGCTGTGCATATGTTGCCTGGCCTGGCTTTCTGACAAGATACCACCTGTTTTTTCCGCGAACAGACAGAAACACCCAGAAAAGAGCTCTGTGCAAGCCCCTGCTGTGGAGAAGGTGAGTACGCTGGATTTAGATTTAATCACATTCTGGTGCATGCTCACTCATGTAGCAATTTGTCTTTTTGCATCAGGAATAAAATATACAAGCTGTCAGTTTAAAACATGCATTTTCCCTTCTGCTTCTGTTATTCTTTCACTGGTGGGCCCCAAAGTCCATATTCTGAAATGAATTTCCAGAGTTAGGTTATGTTTTCTTTCGGCAGATCAGATTTCAAGGCTTTTCTCCTACACGTGTGAGATCTGAGGTTAGCTGAGCCTCATTGCCTTAAAAATGGGGCTACAAAGGGGGCATAAGAAAAAGTGGAGTAGTCTGCCAAAAGAAAGGGGTCAAGTACCCAGAAAGAGCATGGTATCTATTAAAAAGAGTTTTCATGCTATCACATATTCGAGCCTATTTTTAGTTACAAAAATGATCAGCGGTGAGATGATTTTTTGTTGTCGCAAGCAAAATGTCTTTCCACTTCCTTTCACTTTCAGGTATCTCTGACTGTCTTCTGCCAAAACCAAGTGAAGTCAAGTGGCCAGAAAGGTCACTTGCTACTGATGTAGGGCTTGGCAGTGCCAGGTCCTTGGTATCGGCAGCAGGGTTGATGGCTATCCCTCGTCTGGAAGGGATGAGAGGACCAAAGGACAGGACAGCACAGAGGGACTGCTGGCAGCTTATCTTTCCCCAGCATCTGGACAGATGTGCTCCTTCCTCAGCCTACTCGCTGCCCCTTCATTGGGCATGAAAAGGCTGAAAGTTTGCAAAGCTGAGTTTAGAGAATCATCAAACACAGACAGAGGAGATAAGATGGAGAAGGACAAGACCACCTTCTGACTAATTCATTCACCCAGTCTCCTGATAACACCCAGTATCTTCCTTCTGCAATGCAATCTCTCACCCTGTAATTCTTCATTTCCCCTGCATGCTACATGCTCCTGCTCCAGTAATTTGGAGTTGCATCCCCCCACAGCCTGTTGAACAACAACAGCTCCCGTTAGAAAAATTAACACCACTTCTAGCTGCACTGAAAGCTGCTAAATTAATTCTTCAAGCGTCTGCCAGCGCATAGGGTTACTTCCCATTTTTGCCAGCATTCAGCCTTCTGGCCATATTCTCAGCCACTCAGTCTCTATCCTTCTCTCCTCCAGACTGCTTTTCATTTCCTGCCACTCAAATCCAGTCCCCCCAGCCCCCTTACTGAGAAGCAAAAAGAGAAAATAAAACTATCCTAATATCCTTTCACAAATTCATGAAGAATAAACTTATCTGCCAAATGTCAGGCACCAAAACTACCCACATCTAAGACACATTTTTATTTGCACACTGAGCAGCAATGTATATTATCTCAGAGAAATTCAGAAAGAAGGGAGCTTTTTGCAACATCTGCATTTCCTGCTGTATATTCATTCTGTTTTGAAAAGAAATTTAGTGCAATCAATATATAAAATAGTGTCATCATTCTTTGATCTACAACCATACCCATATTTTAGCAGAAAAAAACCCAAGACAATTTCCTAATAGCCACAGGGAAAGAAGAAAAAGATTGCTTATTAAATAGCGCCAGTGTTGATGAAAACAGATTCCGGTGACTTGACGTTCGCATTGTCTGTTGCTCATTACAGCAGCACAGGGTTGTACCGATTACAGTTGAGACTGTCAAGATTTCCATCCTGCACCACTTGACCAGACGTATTTCCTCTGGGCTGAAAGGTAGCATGCTGGACACGGGGCATCTTTTATTAAGGAAACGGCAATTGAAAGAGTAGCAAGGCCTTAGCCAGCATTGAGTTTCCCTTGCAAACCCATGAGCCCATGCAAACTACTACTAAAAGCCAGAGAGAAGTCTCCTGCAGCACCAAGGCGCTCTGAGAGCAGACACTCTCAAATAATGCCACATTATTCATCACAATAGTATCTCTCAATAGCAGATGGTTATCGCTATGGCTATACGCAAGGCAAGGCAAAGCTTCTAGGAAAAGACAATTTCTTTTATTAGACTAGTTGGCATATTTGGAAGAAATGAACAAGCTTTGAGGAACACAAAGTCTTCTTCAAGGCACCATCTGAAACCATTTTCAGCCCGTTCTTTCCCCAGCCACTTCTCACTGCTCAGAGAGGATTTTTTGTGGTTCAGGGAAGTTTAGAAGATCATTAAACAAGTTACCCTCTCACTGGATTTTGTTCTGGCAGATTGAATTTATGCCACAAACGTTATTTGTATCACATAGCCATGATGCCTGCCAGCGCAGGAATCAGAGGAGATACATATATAAGAGCGCGTAAGTCCAGAGGAAACGGATGGTGAAAGTTTTGGTATAAAAAGACATCAACTTGCTGGCTTTAGTGATTTTTTAAAGATTATTATTGTATTAGCTATGCACGTTAGGATGAACATTGTAGGTGAGAGGATCAGCGGCTGGGAGGGAGGTCTCCAGCCCAGCCTGCTGCCCAGGGCAGGGTCCCAGCTGGGCTATTGCTACACACGTGTCGCCGGCCGTGGGCTGCTGGGCGTGTGGCCTTGCCATGGCAGTGAGCACCCCGGAGGCCGCAGCAGGAGGGGGACACCCATGGGGACAGGAGACGGGTGATGCTGGCATGACAGGGGGGTCCCCTGGCCCAGGAGCCCACAGGAAAGCCGCGTCCTGCGGCCTTCCCCTGCTGTTACCCCCAGGTCTTCCTCTGGGGCTCCCGGGGGGCTCTCATGCACAGGTAAAAGCGGCGGGGGCTTTCCTGTGTGCCCCCCGCTCGCAGCCCCCTGCGCGCAGCCCCTCAAACCAGCGGCAGAGAACCCCCCTCCTCCGGCTCCCAGGAAAAGCCACCCCTCAACCTGCCCCAGCCCTAGGTGACTGTCCCCGCCCGGCCATGCCATAGTTCTCCCGAGGTTCAACTCCTTCGGGGCCCTGCAGGCAGCACTTCAAGTCCCCATCACGCATCTGAAGCGGGGAATTTTGCTAGACGGCTGCGGGGGGACCGCATATCGCAGGTAGGCCAGGTAGGCTGTGCTGGCTTACTGCTGTCAACTCCCTGATGGGAAAGAGGGC
>NW_009201738.1:0-29247 GCF_000690835.1 Fulmarus glacialis | reverse complement strand
GATAAAAACCCCAGCCGTTTGTAGCAGTGGAAGAGCTCCAGCCATTGCGGCAACGCACGCGCCTTGTTTTTGATGAGAGGAGTGGAGGACGCGTGTGACAACGGCAGTGGGTGACAGCCTGGGGCAGAGGCCGCAGTGCCAGCAGGACTCAGCCGCGCTCCCAGCCCGGCTCCCCAGCGAGGGACGCAGCTCACGGCCAACAAAGCCCCTGCTTAGCCAGCACGCCGGGGAAGAGGCCGCTCCGGCAAGCTCTCACACCACAGTCTGCACCCTTTTTTCTCATTTGGGAGGTGGAAGCCGCCTCCAGCAGGCTGTGCACCGCTCTACCTATGCCTTTAATAGTCCTCACCTTCTCTTAAATACCTGCTTGGTTTAAACTCCAGGCTCGTGTTGCAACCACCTCCCAAAGCCTTTCGGGTGCTTTCTTCTTGAATGCTGAATCTTCACAAATCAAGCCTGTCACAGCTTGCATGCATCCTTCTCACTGTACTTCCCATCCTGAGGTCTGACCATACAGACAGGTTAGCTTGCATAATGTTATCAGAAGCTCGTGCAGTTTGTAATTTTCCCAAGATCCGAGCTCTTGGCACACAGCAAAGTTTTGGCTTTCTGTTTTATTAAGTACAGTTCTAGCCCTTACGGAAGTAGGAGGTTTGAAAATGAAATGCTGTCAGTCCAGAAAATAAAGGGCAACCAAAACCAGAACCCATAGTTATTATTTTAAAAAATACATGATGTCAGACTGTCTCAAGATTTCTGAAGGCTTGGGGTTGGCAACACAAAACCTGCCTCTAATTCCTTGAGTCTGGAGAGAGATGTATCTGCATTGCAAAAGCACAGCAATAGAGATTTCATTCTCATCCTGTTATCATCCATCATCACTCTGCCAGGCACAGACACACACACACCGTTTCAAGCAGTCTGGGCCACATCCTTATTTAGAGAATAATCTCAGCTTCCTTGTACTTTTGCTTGGTGCCCGCTCATGCCATGCAGCACATTAACATAACAGCTGACAGAATTAATCAGCAGTAACAAAAGCACTTGCATGACTTGACTCGTATAATCTATTTGAGGACATCTCTCTCTTGCCTGCTCTTTCACTCACCCTCTGCTTTTATGTCTAGATCACTTATTTTTACCCGTCATCTGCAGAGCAATTTAAGCACGCTGCAGTGCTAGTGTGATTACTGAGCTACACAGCAGAAGTTACTTTTGGCAGTGGCTATTGTACAAAGTGGGTCAAATATAGCTGCAAAGCTGTTCTTGGGCAGCCTTTTTTTTTCTTCTCTAAATGAGGATCTGTATTGGAAACGTGTCATTTGGTGTGAGACAATAAAACGCCCCCAAAATAAATCCAATTAAGTTTTGAAAAAATATTAAGAAGCGGCAAAGCAAAAAGTAAAAAAAAGGAAATAAAGGGAAGGAAAAACTGTTTGTTGGAAGTGACCACAAGAGTTATTATGCATGACAGGAGATGTCACTCTTCTGTCCTGGAGTGTTATTGTTGTTAATGAAGTATATTTAATCTAATCAAAGGACACAAAAGGGAAGTGTTCAGACTAGGGCAATGAAATTTTTTACAGACCTGTGGGCCTTCCTTATGAGGAGAGATGAAAATGCCTGATTTTATTTCATGTGCAAAGAAGTAAATGATGAGGACAGGAGTAACTCAACAAAGCCAATAGAAAGGACCATTCAAGAAGAAATAAGGAAACAATTACAATTTAGCTATAATCCAGGTAGAAAGTCAGCTCTCTGCCTGGACTGATGGTGGAGACGAGGCAAGTCAAGCAACAGGAAATTCCTTCTCATGAAGCTACACGTATGCATGTTTTTCCCTGGGAATACTGTTTTGGGGTACTTCCTGAGGTCTTATCCCAGGAGATTGGTATTTTAAGAGTGATACTGCACACTGACCACCCTGCATGGCATCTCAGCTGACGAGTTGTGAGGGCAGGTCTCCAGCACTGGGCTGGCTCCTCCTGCTCCCATGGGTGCAGGTGACATCCAGGATGTGCTAGGAGAGTCTGATATTGTGACTGATGTGGACAAGGATGCTTTTGTGCCCCTACCTTCTCATGCACAGGGTGTCACTGTTTAACCTTCATCAAGAAAGTTAAAGTACAGACAGACGCAATTCCCTATGCTACTTTTAAATCTGAAAGTGTGCAAATACACATGCAAACAAGGCATGGCCCAGGAGACCTGGTCTGCTGCCAGGGTACAGCTGCAAATTTGAGGGGTTCCTCGATTAGGCAATTGCATGACTACTCCCCTTAAATAGGCTAATGATTATAAGATACATTCCCCATCTGAGTCAGAAATGTACTCCCCTTCCTTCATTCCACGTTGCTGTGATAGACCCCACTTGCACAATTTTTTCCTATAAAGGTACCACAGGGAAACAGGTCGAGATGAATAAATTAAACCGTACCTTATTAAATACACTTTCTACTTGTTTAGCTTATACATTATCCATTACCAGATGTCAGTTTTTCCAGCTGTGTTTTATTGATAAATTTACTCAGTATCTCTTTGATTTCATACTTGGTGCAATGCCTGTGGAGCTGCCCAGATAGAGTTGTGTGGGGCAGCGTGGAAGGCATCATTTCTGTTTGCTGGCTCTAGGAGACGGTTAAGCTTCAAAACAAAATGAGGACGATTAGATCAGGTTCTAGAAGCGAGCTCATTTCTTCGAAATGTGCAAATCTTAACACTGGTAAATCTACGCTGTTAGTGTGTTGCAAAAAGCAAATCTGGTAACAGAATTTCTTGGTTGTTTACTTACTGAGCCCAAACAAATGGAAAGGACTTTTGGTACAGATAAACAAATTTGGAGTGGATGGGAGAGAGTTGGTTTTGCTTTTGAATTTTTCCTGTGTACCTCCTCCTGACAGTTCTTAATGACAACTCTCCCCTGAGACTTACAGCTAATTAGATTTGTTAGAAATACCAGCTATTTTGCATAGGCACTCTGGTGTCTCATTTAATGTTTGAACCAAACCATTCACCAACTGAAGAGGTTGTGCAGTAGCTGAGGTGCTGAGGGTCTGGACTATACTGCCCTGCACACCATGCAGATATTTCCAACAACTTCTCTTCTCTTTCCATGCCATGTCAAGGCATGAAATGCCATCCCAAGAAGGGTTCTTCAGCTCTTTGTAAAATATCATCAATTAATTAGCAAATGTTCAAGGCTTCATGAACAAGCCTCTATATTTGCATGTGCTTCTCACTGGTTTAACTTGCAGATCCCTACACTCAAGATGATGGTGTTTCTCTATTTGTCTGCCTGCATTTTAGTGAAACAATAGAGCTCAGGAGGGAAGCCTCACATAAAACTGAATTGACTGGCAAAGTTTCAGCCCTTCTCTACATGTCTTTTACACAGTGCCTGGCTGAGCTGTGGAACTCTTTGTAACCGGGTACTGTGGTTCCTAAAGGATGAGGTGATTTCATAAAGTGGGTGGATTAAGATATGTAAGTAAACAATTGGGGCTGTAAAAACCAAAAACATTACCTCTAGGACAGGAAGACTCCAAGCCAAATTTTTCTGGAGTTGGAGGAGATACTCTAGGGAAGTTCTTAAGCTTCTCCCCAGGATCTGCTATTGGCCACTGTTTTTGGGAGGTCAAAGAGTGAGGCTGTACGATCTTTGATTATCCCTTGTCCTTTTTTCTTATCAACAGATGCCATAAATCAGGAAGTTCTACAGGTATTTTGATTCACTTTAAATTTCCCAAGTGACTTCTATATGCAGTCATACAACGGCCAGTAACAGTGCTTTTGGCCTGTCATGTTTTCTTCCCTGAAGCCAGTTCTTGGTGGTTCTGCTGAGTCTGCCAAGCCTGGATCCACAGGAAAGCTCCAGCACTACTTGAGACCAACAGAGAAACTGAGGGGGTCTTGAGCAAACATATTCAGAAAGCATCACTTGCTTCAGTTCAGTGAAGAAAGAACTGGCCAACAAGAAGTTGGCTGGGAGGCTTCAGCATTTACATCTAGGACATGGAAGAGGATGAGCCTACTCTTCATATGGTGGAAGGCAGAAAATGACCAGCAAGCCATGACCATGAAAGGGAAAAGAACAGGGTAAAATTCTGCATAGCTGGAAGACTCGAGCAGTGTCAGCAGCACAGAGAATGTAGAAAGCAGCCTTGAAATTTTAAAAATAGCAAGTGGAAGAAAAAAGGAAGTTTATGATAAAAATACGCATCCGAAATGCGTTTTACAAAGCATTGTAAAACTTGAAAAGGGAAGCAATAAAATTAAGGCCAGCACAGTTAAGAACAGTGAGAAGAGATCTTTAAAAGATTAGGACTGAAAGGACAGTGCATGTACTGGAACAAATGGTCAACTTTGAGAAAATGGCCAAATTTTCAAGAGTAATAAACAAGTGAGAATGTCTGTTATTAGCGGGAAGGCTTGGACAATTTCTACTCAAGAATTTTACAAGAACTGGCTGAGTACTTTTCTGAACTCCTTCCTTGAGTCATTTTTGGTTGTCAGTTTTTGTTTTTCTTCAGCAGCTGTTGGAATGTAGGGGAAAACCTGGGAAGAGAGATGAAAATCATTTAGGATTGTGCCAATATTTAAAACAGGTGGGTAAAACCACTATTACATGGGCGCTTGTCTCTGAGTCTTGAAGGATATATCCACATATCTCTCATCAGTCTTACAGAGTATATCTATATTGCACAGTGCAGCTCTTTGCTGAGATACTATCTTGGCTTCAGGAACAATATAGCAGTATCAGTGCAGCCTCTGCCCTATTTTAATTAGCCGGGGCATACCACTGTGCTGATGCAGCTAAACTGTTCCCAGTTCTGGCGCTGGTTCAGTTGGAGTTATGTCAGGTATTGTAGCATATTTTGGTATTGCACCATAAAGACAGAAAGGCTAGACTCCATATGTCTGGCCATGTAGTATATTGCTCAACAGAGGGGTCATACTTGTACCAGTAAAGAGAACTTCCTATTGGAAGAACAGGCAACAATACAACATAAATCTCACCAGCTATCCTTCCAGCAGGGTAATTTGTACTTGTCTCCAGCAATCATGCACTTACGGTGTTACAAACAATGATATATGAGCATTCATGTGAAACATGGTTCAGATGTTGCCACCATATCATGAACTACTTTGCACGAGACTTCTTAGTGCAGTTGAGGTCAACAAGAAGGTGCCAGTCGTGATGATTTATGCACACAGAACCAAAAGGAAAAAAAAGTTGAGGGAAAACTCTCGATTAGAAGGGGAAAGAAAAATACTGAAGACATAAAAAATCATCACATATTCTAGAGCACGGTTTGTTGAAGAATACAAAATGGGATCTCTCATCTGTGTATCATTTTGTTTTTCTTTTCTGTAGCTGGATTTTTTTTAACGATTTCTCTTGGAGTCTTATGGGACGTCTTCCACAGTAACTGCCCTGGAAGCTATTATCCTAATTGCACAGATAATTCGTGCAACCCACAGGCTAGTACTTGGACTTGGCTCTCCCTACTGCCAACTTTTCTTTTTCCCCATCAGATTTTCTTCCTTGTTTAGTGCCACACTCCTCATCTTTCTCTTTTCCTCCCTGCTGTGAAAATATGTTTCTTTTCTGCTCTCTCTAAAGCTCCTCTTGCCTGAGGAGGAGATCTGGGATCCTGCGGAGCCGTCCACAGGCTGCTCGTAAATTGGAAGACAGCGGCTGCAGCGGCCCCTTGCAGGGTCTGCCGACTGCCCGGGGCAGTATCCTCCCAAGGTACCCGAGTTACGTCCAGCAAAGTCCTGCTAGCTGAGAAGCATCACCAGTTATTCCTGGAGGAGTGAATACATGGCTATCCTGCTCCTCGAAGCCAGCATTTCCTGCTCCCGCGTACCCTTATGATACCCGGTGAGCGACGCTTGGTGCCATCAGCGTGCTGCGGCGTGGCTCGGGCTCAGGCGTAGCTGGCGCAGGTACGGCTGTGCCCTGCAGAGGTGTCTGCTGGCATGGCGGAAACCCCCAGCTCTATATGTGTACGGTCCCTTTGCTTTGAGGAACATCAGCGCCTCAACTTGAACGTATTTAATTGCTTTCATCATTAAAATGACAAGCAGGTAGGATTCATGGGAGCACGGACTAGAGGTAAGTCCACCCGGGCACAACAACTGGCCCTCCCTCCTACCCTCCAAAACATAACAGAGATTACAGACTCCCACCAATATCTGTCCTGCTGTTGCTTGGCCTCTGTCCTCAACATTCATGAGCTTTCACCCCTAGTCACAAAACATACCTTCAGCATCCCTGAATGTGCATGTAAAATCTTAAGAACAAAGCTGTAGGAAGAAAGAATGAGGAAGAAAAAATATTGTCTGTATCTATGGCTCCTTAAATGAAAGGGGAGGAGTGAGGCAAAGTACTAAGGGAAGCCCAAGACTGTTTCATGGTGGCAGTAAGGCTTTCCTTCCCAAGCTAACACCCAATCTGCTTCACCATGAGATTAGGGAAGAAAGAAATACAGTCTTCATGATTAGTTCCAGAATTTGCAGAGAGATGCTTAGCTCTCCTCTCATAGAAGGGCTTTTGTGTGTATGTGTATGCTTTTTAAAGTCTTTGGCAACCTCCCATCACTACAATAGATTCACTGCAAACATATGCATCGTATTAGTAAGTTATATTGTCCTTTACCTTCCCTCATCATGTCAGCAGTATCAAGTTCTGGAATTAATTTGATGTCCTCTTTCTTCATTCTAATTGTAATAAACCAGTCTTTCCCAGCTACTCTTGCAATATTTTGAGTGTAATTTTTCTAACTCTTACCATTTGAAGGTTGTTGTTTTTTTTTTTAATTCTGGTTTCTAGAGTCCTGTAGGTTTCTTTTAAAAATTAATTTGTCCCCGGGATTGCAGAGGAAAGTTGAAACGAAATTGAAAACTTCTAACAATCCAAAGCAAATGAAAAGAATTGCACAGCTAGTATTTTTCTATCTCATGATTTTTAAACCAATCTAGTGATTTTTGTGATCTGCATCTCGACTTTTGAATGCATAGGGCTGGTGCATCTGCTTCAGTCCCTGTTGCGCTGAGGGGGCATGCTGTTCACACGCTGAAGTTCTGGCACTTCTTATGGAAGAAACCTTTTCTCAGGAAGTAACTGCCATGTAGTTCAGGATGCTGCCCAGGTCCCAGAAAGAAAGGATCAAATACTGGGCCACAGCAGCTCCAGCTGAAGAAAGGGAGATGTTGTCTTTTCCATCAGTAATTAAAGGTGGATTTTTATTTATTAATTTTCCACTGGTGCTTCTTGTGCTCGCTCAAACATTACCTCCCAACAGAAACCCCACACACCAAGGTGTACTGCCTTTGCCCTGCGAAAAGCTTGCACAGAGCAGACGGGAGTTTTCACTTATCAGACAAGGATAGCCCATTTCTTCAATTTAGATCTTAACCTCACTGGACCAAAAAACCCTTACTCCTGATGTACATCTTTACAAAGTAGGAAAGAACCAGGTTTATGACATCCTGTGTTTCTCCTGAGTTTTTTTTTTTGACAAGTGAGGTCTTGTTTCAATTCTGTAGGCGCAGACCAGGGTCCGTCAGTGCAAACTGCTCATTTATCTGTCCTGTGGACACCCACGTACTGCCAAGTCTCAGCTCTAAGCCAGTTCCCAATACACACGCTGTACTATGCAGCCCAGTACATATGCATAGTTGAAGTAAAATAAGTCTTTTCCTGCATTCTCTGCACGTATTGTGTATCTCTAAGTTTCGTACAGCTACGGTAGAAGTTATTCCAAAAATGAAGGTGCTAAAAATATCTAGGCTTCAGAACTGAAATAGCATCCACATAGTGCAGCTTTTTTTGCTCTAGGTATATCTCCTTCTTCTCAAGAAATGTTAATAAGATTCCTGTATGCAACCACATTACAAATAAAACAGTACCACACGTCTTTTTTATAATATTATATTTTTTAACAGCATATACAAAGACATCTGGCTAATAATCATTGGAAGACATGGCACAATACTACCCCAGTTCTTGCATTTATACAAAACATTGAACCAAAAGGAATCTAGAAGACTCTTCCTCTCTTCTTTACTTTCATAAATTAAATACACAACATGCCCCTTCTGGAAAATTCACACCACATTTCCAACGTTTAGTCATAATGAAAACCAGAAGGCCACAGTCTGGCTGCTCTGGAGTGTGTGCATGCTGCGGAGAGAAGGAATAAGGACCATTTCCTCTGTTCGCATGTCTCTTAGGAGGGAGCTGAAGTCTCTGCGAAATGGTGGGGTCGAGAGGCTGCAGGCTCCATGTCCTGAAGGTCCAGCCCTCTGAGCCCTGTGACTATGTGGGGTCTCAGCTGATTTTTCAGCCCTGACAGACGTCAGGGGCAGGGGGGGAGAAAAAACAGGGAAAAAATCAGCTTTGGGACATGAGCAAAATCTGATTATAAAAGCTTTGGCTTGGAGGGGTGGGAAGTGTCCTTCTCATCCCAGGTGCTTGTTGACACCAGGATCCTCAGGCACACATTTTGGTCCCAGAGCAATGGGCGTGATGGAGACCTGGGGCAGCCTTGCCATAGCCTGCCTGTTCCCTGAAGATGAGCAACATGAGGGCATCTAGGGAAGCACGGGAGAGCCCCCGGCTCTGCGGGCCCCCCGGCAGAGGGGAGCCCCGGGGCACCGTGGGGACCCCCCACGGCCACACCACCTCTGCCTCCACAGGCAGCGAGGGGAAGGGGGACCTCCTGCCTGCGGCACAACTCAGCCGCATGTGAAATGGTGAGGAAGTGGCAGTTAAGGTCCACGGAAGGCTTTTGAAATAATTTTAAAAAATTGAATAGGAATATAACATACTCTTCACTAATGTACCTAAGAGTCAGCTGAAGGCACTGGAGACAGCCAAATCCTCTTCTCCCTCTGTAAATACATATGATTTCCCTCCGTCTGTGCACGGCATTGCTGGATAAGAACAGCCACAAACTGTACTGAAATGTACTTTCCAAACAGTAATCAAATTTGCTTAATTTATATTCACATCCTTTTTGGATCCTCTTTCTGAAAACATCCTGCTAAAAACGTCTCTTTTCAAGACTGCTCGTCTTGAAAGAGGAAATGCTGTAGAAATTCATAAGGAGACTATGTGGGGGGTTGTAATCACAGATTTGCGGAGACTAGGGGGTGGGCTGAGACAAAACGGTGTCCTGGCTCAGGAGCCGGGTGTCGGGCCGGCACTGCTAAAAAGGTACCACCAGGAGCCAGTACTCAGGTGTCCCTTTCTGCCTATGCAGAAGTCCACCTCCTGCACCTGCAGTGAACTGAAAACACGGGATGACTGCATGGAAGAGGAAGAGAGTCTGAGCCGAACATAAATAATTAACTCAGTTGCCTCTCAGGGAGACTAACAGTCCTTTCAGGCTACAAGTAACACCATTAAAGACCGTGGCAAGAGAGGTATTTCATGGTGAGGGAAGAATTTGTTACTCCTCCGCATAACAAGTGGAAAACTATAAAGAGGGGAGAGCACTAAATCACGTACGCAATCTGCTTGAGGAACAGTTTGGAGACATGGAAAGTCAAAGGTAATGTACTGTTGACAAGCAGAGTACAGGAAAAGGAAAACACTCTGTCATGCTGAACGCATTACACTGCTCTCCAAGGGCTCGCAGGAGAGAACACTGAATTCTCCAAAGGATGCCAGCATGGAAGCGAGCAGGACTGAAGTTTATTTTCTAGGAAGCTCACCAAATCCAAACGTTAGACTTTAAAACTATAATAAAGGGACAATTTAAAAGACCATTGAAATAAAAAATAATTTAAAGAATTGTACCTAATGAATCATGAAAGAGAAATAAATGGTGTGACTGGTGCATCCAGATCAAAACTCCAGATCACATTGTTTAAATAATAACTTCAGTTATTTTGCTAGCATAGAAATAGTTCTTGCAAAATATGTTCTTCATAGATAATTAGAACAAACTGTACATTCACAGTCTATGGGGAAAATGAGAACTACATTGCAAGTACAAATAAACACATAGCTTTGGTTTGACACTATGCGCTGCTGAAATATGCCTAAATTTGCATGCACCAGAGGTGGATCCAGGTTCCGGTGATTTTTAATGCTACCTGATGTTAACTGGCGCAGCAGATCTGACGGTCTGCTTCCCATCTATTTGCCCATTCGAGGCAAGCCCGGGTAATCTATTGTTCAGCCACACTTTCTGCAGTGGATTAGGAATAAAGATCAGGTTGCTGTCAGGGTGGGTGTTGCAGGGAATCCGTTGATGTGATTAAGGCATTACAATGGCAAAAGAGGAAGAGATACTTTTATCTAACCATTATCTTCCCAGCTTTTTCTGCCAGGTAACATTTTTGTATGCCAGGTAACATTATCCGTAACTGTATAGCACTTTTTTCATCATAGATAGACCTGCCTTAATGTAAGATTAAGGATAACAACTATTTTTAGGAAGATTTGGAAGACATCTATATTTAAAAGAAAATCTTGGGAATGGGAGCTTTAGAGAAATGTTAAATATATAAGATATGGCCAAGCAAAAAGCTGTTGTTATATCTAGACAGAGGATTTTGTCATGAAAATTGCCTATGGAGATTTCATCCTTACGGCTTCACCACAAAGGGAGGATATGGTGCAGTAACAGAGCGTGTGAATTTATAGAGCACCAATTATCCAGCACTAGCTTCCTGCCAGGACACCCCTAATGCATAATGGATGTGAGGTACCTTATTCCATTTTATGAAGTAAAAGCGGTAGCTTTCCTATGAATACATAAATCCAAGACTTTGTCTTCCATGACAGAGTGATGGGCTGGGGGGAAGAGGCAGTTTGCTGAGAAATGCCTGTTACTACACTGTTACCTCACCCTATGTCCTAGATGAAAACATGGCATCTGGAGTGTTCACAACAGCTACTGAGGAGGGTTCAGAATGATACCACGTACCTGTGCTTACATTGTCCGGCAGCAGATGCACAGTGCTGTAACTCCATATTATTTTCAAAATGAGACAGGTAATGTGCAATAAAAAGAGACCAATGCTTCATCTCTAGTGTTAGAAAGGCATATTTTTACAGTGTGCTTGATTTCTCCTGCATTACATTTGTGGGGGCAAAGCATGGAAGATATACTGGAAGGGTGAAAGGGGTAAGGCTAACCATTAGTAGATAGTTTGCTGGCCTGTCCTTGTCTTAAAAAAAAAAAAAAACCCGACAACAAAACCCGTCGGTGCCTTTTCTTCACTGATATTTTACGGTGCTATAACAACCCCACACTGTAGAAACCATTCTTGGGGCAGTGAAGAGAAAGGACCAGGTAATGTGAACTAGTAAGAACATAAAGCTCTAAAATATGAAATGGGACAGTTTTTCCAGAGAGTAGTAAAACTTCAAAACTTCTTAATTCAATGCAGAATTAGTCCAGCAATAGCTTTCAGCAGAGTCATACATGTGTCTTCTCTATGCAACTTCTTGCCCTAGTTCAACAGTATTCCCAATAAAAAATTGTCTCATTAAAACCAAACTCTATGGGGTTTAAAAATATATCTTAGATTTTGAATGATAGTGCTTGATGAGGAATAAAGTACTCTTTTGAAAGAAGATAGGAAAAATTGATCTGACAGCTAACGCAGAAAGAGGAGCACTCTTCCTCCTAAAATAATACCACCAAAAGGACTGCAAGAATTACTGTGGATATTAATAAAACCAAACAGGCACTGGAAATTTATACCTGGTATTTATTTGTGAGTTCAATCATGACCCCTTAAAAGGAAGGAAGGAAGAATAAGAAACTTTAAGGTTCCCATGGTATCGTTTCAATCCTGTACGACATATCCCACCAACTACTGGTAGAGCTGTAATGAGAAATAGGAGTTTGGAAGTTTGAAGACAGTGAAGGAATATCTTCTACCAAGTCATTTACGCAAACAGTGAAAGGGCGTAGGCTAGCTCATGGTGATTTTCCAGTACAGGTAAACACCTAGAGAAATAAATTAAGCTAACACAGATTAGGAGGTGGATGTTAGAATCTTTTCCCGATTTTTTTTGCATGTTCACAACACTCAGTGCCTGAAATGTGAAACTCCACCTGTGTTTACCAGCCTCAGATTCAGATCATCTTGACAACTGATGGCCATCTCAGCATTGCCCTGGCAGATTCAGGAAGAGGGGGGAAAAAAAAAAAAGGCAGAAAAAAAGACAGAGCTGATTTTAAAAAATATGTGAAAGTAAAAAATAATTTCATTGACATACAGTGTCCTAGGAAGTTTTTCTTAAGTATTTCCCTCTTCAGTAGGCAGGCAAACATGACTGTACAGACTTTAAATCTCTTTTAAACAATAATAGGAAAACATTAGTCATTACATACATGAAAATATAATTATATAAATTGAATTGAATTCCTGGTGAAAGATTATCTTTGCAATTACCAGCATTAACACTTAAATAAAACTGAAGTTTTGTCATTGACTTCAAAGAAATCAGGATTTCATCCTTAATTATATTTTTCAAGTGAAATTATAGGGCAAAACTTTCTGAAGCTAACAACAAAAGACTGCGGTTGATGTCAGTGGATTTAGTGGGAGTAGGTGGTAAATTAACAACGTATAAAGGAGCTACTGAAAATATGCAAGAATATTTCCCAAATCTTCTAGAATGCCCGTTTCAAATTCTGTACAGTATATTGGTTATTCAGACATCTATCAGTAAGTGTGGGTAAAACAAAAGGAGTGTTTGAGCCTACTGCTGTTGGAGTCAATGAAGGTTTGTCTCTCATTTTTATTGGAAGCAGTCCTAGTCCTTTCCAGAGCAGCAAAGCAGAGCAGATCATGAAGTGAATCGGCAACCCAGTATTGCCGAGGCAGGTTTTTTTCATGAAAAATATTCTTGTGTGCCTAGTGTCTGCTAGATGCAGCCCTTGCTTCTTTTTTATGCAGTTTACCACAGAATCTCCTTATCTCTGAAGTGATTATTCATAAATAATATTAAGCCACGTTTCATTAATCACTCAACTGATAGTTTTAATTGGTCCAAGAAAGGTTGGAAAAGCACATTCATGGGTGGAGGGTGTTGCACCAGATTTGGTATCTTTTCTTTTCTTGCCCCCACTATGCAAATTTGTCCTTTTCAAAGAGGTGATGAAGAGGCACATGCATGTATTCCAAATAAGATCCAAACTCAGCAGCCAGCCTGTAGTCCTTTCTCACACTGGATGTCCCTGACTTCCCCGGGAGTCCCTCGGGCAAGGCCACGCACCGGGGATGGTGTCCGTATCAATCACGGCCAATTCTTCCTCATATGGCAATGCTGGTGCGGTGCGACTGATAAATAACAGGTGGCTAGTGCAGAGGAATGCAGGCACATAACAAAGGCTGTGTAGGGTTAAAACATTGGGATTTTGCCTGCAGCTGTCCACAATAAATATGCATAAGTTCATTTTTTGCTTAGTTATGGATTCATCCACCTGTTTTCCTGAGAGTGCCAGACATTTTGTACTCTAATTATTACCAGGTCTTATCCAAAGTCCATTTCAGTTAACACAAAAGAAGTTGTCAGTGATCTCAGGGAACTGGGATCAAGCCATATGGAGCAGTTTCACTAGCATATTTATATCACGGGTTCTCAGTTTTGACCTTACAAGAGCAGGGCCGAGATTAAAAAAACATTGATTCTTTGTGCAAGGCACTTACAGATTCTGTGCTGTTCTTATTTCCAGGTAGTTTTTAAAAATAAACCTGTGCTCCTGTTAAATTATTCCAATAGATATCTCTGCAGAACTGCAAAGTCAATGGAGGATTCAGAGCTGCAGCCCCAGTCAGCAGAGAGTGATGTTGCTCTGCTGATGGCTCCCACCTCACTTCGGGCTTCAGACCTTCCCGGGTCACCTTTCACGCTCTCTCCAGAGCTGCTCCATCTGCAGCACAACATTGCCCATAAAGCAGATGAAGCGTTGCTGCCACAGAAATGAGCGCTCCTCCTTCAGACCACCACTTCGGCACTTCTTCTGATGCTTGTTGCTTTCTACCTGCTCTTCTCTTCCGCTCTCATCTTACCGGTTTACGTCCGATGACTTTCTCTCTAATGCCTTTGTACCCAAGTAAGGCCATAGGGTATCCTACAGGCATAGTTAATCAGTGAATCCACAGGCAGAATAACAGCCCTCAGAAATATGAACTTATCAGGAGAATACCTATAATCTCTGAAAGCTCCAGAAAACTTCACATACAGGGGTCAAGATTTGGAAATGAAAAAAGGAATACCTAGAGGTAAGTTCCCATGGGCATCATTCAACAACTCTGTAGATAACCAGATGTACAAAGCATCAAGCATTACCAGTTTCCAGTGAGTTTCAGGATCCATTTTATAAATCTGGAACTGCATCACATAATATACTATATCACTTAATAATACATTTAACGATGTAAGCCATCGTATCATGCAACTTGGCCTTCTCTATACTTCATTTTCCCTCTTAGTGAAAAATCAGTGAAGCAATTTCTTGAACTCGACACTGCGTGGCTACTCAGAATCATTCAACCTCATGCCTTATTTTATAACAAAACCTCTAGTTAATCAACATCAGACTTATCTCTTTTTATTACTGTCTGGTATTTACATTGGAAGATGTTGGCTAGCCTTGAAACTGAGGCGGTAGAAACGTGGTTTGCATTTAAAAAATGAACCCATGTTCACTGACACCTCTCTGCACAATCATTTTCTGGTGTGAGTCCCTTGGGACGGAGATCCTTGTCAGCCAGGTTTTGGGAGGTTCATGGATATGATTAGGTGACGGTGGCTAGTGGGCACAAAACGACATGAAATCAGTCTTCCAGTCTTGGCAAGTAAATGGAAGAAGAGCTGGCCTAGACTTTTTTCTTTAATATGTCTTTACTTGTTGTTTAATTTTTTTCATTCCTACTTTATACTTACATTAGCACGCTAAGCTAAAATTTTACGGGTAGTTTTCCCCTCTGTAATATTTTAATTTGCAGTAGCTGTTAGTGTAGACCTACTTATGTGACCCCTCAGTAGCAGTCAATGGTTTGGAGCTGGAAAAAAAAATAATCAGGAAGACCATTTCCCCAAATCCGTTTGCTTTTTAAAGGCTGGAACAGAAAGTTTGAAATGTCTTCTCTTAATATCACATTGGTGAATCCAGCTGCATTTGCTTGGTGCTGACTACTTTTCAGGCAGTACTCTCATGACTATTTGAGTAAGAAGAGCAACAGGGCCCCTTTGATCCCACATGAGATGGGAATCCCTCCGCTGGACCCGGAGGCGGGGAAGCAGAGCTGCTTGCTCAGGGTCCCCTAGGAGAGGCTGAGGAGAACTGAGCCCTTCACGGTCCAGGTTAGTGCCTACCCAACTGATCCATGCCCTCTCTTGCTAAGTGCTGTGCAAGCAAATCTCAGATCAGATCTATTCCCTTGAGAGATGTATTTTCTGAAAAGATTAGGGCTGCACCACCCCGACAATAGTCATTGCGCTATGATTATTTCAGCACAGAAATAATGTACGGCATTTTCTGCTTCTGAAAATTGTTGCAGCTCTGTGGAAGTCTAATGATTTACTCACGCTTTTTTTGAGACAGACATCAACATTTCAAAAAAGACTACAAAGCCCCTAATTATAGATTTTTATTGCAATATATTGTATTAAAATACAATGTATATCATAGAATATACACTGCATTAAAATACAATAGTCAATACATTATTATATATCTATGATATCATTATTCTTGTCATAAAGTATTAATATTGTAAAATTGATGATGACATTAAAAGTCATTTCTGAAGTCCTGAAAATACGAAACCTGATTACAAGAGAATTTCAGGTATCAGTTAAAAGCAATTTCCATATCCCCTGGTGTGAATAAAGTTCAAAAACCTAAGCTGAATGCAAACTGAACAGACCAAAAGAGAAGAAAAATACACATATTTGCTAAAGCCTTCTGTAAGCTGCTTTCATTCTGCAAGTAGAAGCCTCGTAAAGGTTAATTAGACACCTGATTAAAAACAGTAAAAACTGCTAGCAAGCAAAAACGGAAATAATTCTTTGCACAAGTATCCAGGCTGTTAGTGAACTCGGGGCCTGAATGCTTTCCAGCCTCCTCTGGTATGGCCAAGAAATTTTAAGAGCCACATTTTCCTTTTAAACTAATATTCAAAAGAAAAAATAAAATAGGACTTCCAGAAGATAATCTCCTGGGAGTTGAATAATGCTTTTCACTGGAGTTTGCTGCAGCAAGTCAGTTTGTACTCACTACTGCTGGGAATTAAAGAGGTAATTAGCAAAAAACCAGGGAGAGATGCCTAACGGGGTGAACCTGTGCAGATCCAATGCAATCCACAAAGACTGCCAAGACAAGACGAAGACAGATTTCAGACTTTGCTTCGTATTTTCTTTTGATATACAAATACACCCGCACAAGATTAAAGCTACATTTTTAGTAAAATCACATAGCTATAATACCTGCTGCAAAATAGCCCTCAGCTTTAGGGGCCTGGCCCCCACCATAAACCTTATGTATGACAAGTTAATAACTGATTTGGCTCTGCATTCAAGACAAAGCCTTATTTCTCAGAAGCATCAGCATATGCTGTAAAGGGACTTCACATTTATGGGAAAAACATGCATTGCAGAAGCATGCTGATTTTACCATAAATGATCTGCTTCAGGAAAAAAGTTCTGCAAAGAAATGTCCCCTGAACTCAATAAAAATATGAAGTGCTTATTCCTAGTAAGCCTGAACTTCTTCTGGTGAGATTATCCCATGCAATAAATTTGGCAAGAATCACCCCTTAAAAAATTAACTGGTCTTACTAAGCATCACTAATAATGTATTTTAAATCTAAGACATATATGCAAAGAGAGATTAACTTAGCAAAATAATTCTGAATTTTGCAGCAGATGAGAATACAGAATCATTTCAGTATAAGTGGACATCAATAACAGAAGACTTCATGGATACTAAGCGAGAATTTATCCCTGGTTTTCTTAATACATCATGGGTAATGAACCTAAGAACCTAGAATAGAATAAACTATATAATACTAACACTAGGAAAACTAGTTCTGTTTTATCTAGTTAATGGTAATAACATTGCTGCAAGTGTGGATGCTGGTATTTTAAATATCAATAATAAGAAAAAGTATATTTGGAACACTTATAATTTAAGTGTTCTTTTATTAGTGAGACTTCAAAGAGCTTTAAATAAATTTAATCAATTGTGATAAATCTAGTTTAACAGTGAAAATCTAGATGGTCTGTTTTAACAATGTGTTTGATATTTCTGTGTGTCCTGAGATATCATGAAAAGATTTTGATACTGAGAATCTGAAGAAGTAAATAATTAAGGACACTTCTGCTAGCAGATCAATCCACTATTCACTGGTGCTGATTCTTTATCTTTTTGCATCTGGTCTAGTCATTTAGAGATGTGCAGAGTCAGTGCAAAACATTACAAAACTAGAATCACATTGTTCCAAATCCCTTTGTGAAGGTGCACAAAATGCAAGGCAGGAAACTGGAAAGTCACTCCCAGTTTCTTGTGGATCTCCTACTGGGCTGGATTCTAGTTTTATTCAAGTAAATTCTTCAGCTCTGATCCTTTTTACCCTTAATTTACAGTCAAAGATGAGATTTATGGACCTGAACTCGTGAGTGCTCTCAGGTACAATGTGGTTTCTTTGAAGAAAAGGTAACCAGCAGTAAACAGGGGCAGACCCTCAATTAGTCTCCATGGGGCTCTTTTAGGCATTTGCTAGAATTCATACAGCAAGAGTCTGCTCTGTGCATTTTGCTGGACAGAATATGCACAAAAATGTTTTCGGGCTAAATGCAGCTGGTTCTAATCCTCTGATAATTCAATCTACATGCATCCCTAGCTTTAACATGAACCAAGCCATCTGTAAAATGTTAGTTACATTAGAAGACACAAATCTAGTTTTTGACCAGACCCAAGCCAATCAATATGACTCACTTTCTTTGATCTTTGTGTTTTCTGGAATAATGGCAAGAGACCAAACAAAAGTCACCACAAAATCAATCCAAGCCATAATGCAGTCTTAGAACTACTAGGCGCTCTTTTTGATGAGGGGCTTCGTTGCTGATAGAGTTTCTCTGCTCGCCGCATGCATTCCAGTGGTGGTTCAAATTCTTCTGCTGAAATGAACTTAGAGGATAAACTGTACTTGCAGTCATATAGCAAGCAGTAGGAATACTGAAAAGGAAACATGAATTTTCTCTTAAAAGGCATATATGGCCCTGCTTGCTTTTTTCAGATGAAATCCAGACCAAATTCGTTTAAGTAACCAGTATAGACAATACAGGAACTGAACACAGGAAGAATGCTGAGAAAAAATAAAACGCAGCCAATTCCAAGTACACCAAAAGCATTTTATTCCTATTATACGTTCACATTACATGCAAACTGTGCTTATTCCATACTCTCACATTCCAGCTATAATGTGGTTTCAGTAACATTTACAGATAACAGTTTGTATTTTTTAAAAAAGCTGCTTTATTGAAAGGAAATGAGTTCTGATGACAAATGCCGGTTTTTAGCAGAAGTCCCTTTATGCATCATGTAGTTTTCCTCCATTTGTGAGATGCATATTCAGGATTTTCACTCTCCTACATTTATTTAAGTGCGAGCTAGTTGAGTAGGGACGGGCATAAAGCACTGCTGCTGGAGTAGGGTAGTGTTTGGATTGTGCTTGGTGCAATTGTCCATGCAATGGACAGACCAGCAGAGTGAGAAACGGGTACCTGCCCACCAACTCCTCTCTGGACCTTGGGGAAAGACGGTAGTCCTTGGTATGCCTTCAAGTCATTGTTTTGGCTACATACAAAGATGATTTAAAGGTAGTTCTTCACTTGCTGCCTGAAGTACAGCATGTTTTCAGCAGCATTCCTCCTATGAACCTAAACCCCTAAGGTACAGAAAACAGGAAAAAGATGACTAACTTGACTCCAGGTCTGTTAAAGAAAGGCTGCTCCATTCCTCCCATTATCAGGCATAATTAATAAGTTCTCCTCCATGGTTTTTTTCCCAGTTGCTGCAGCCTTGTATTTTTCTTGCCATTTTATTCATGTTTATTAGCTTTAATCTAAACTTTTTGCAGTCCACAAGATCAGTCACTCTTTTCTACTGATGTGGAACCAGCCAGAATAATTTAAAAGCCCTTCCAAATGCCTGACATCACAACCAAACTTCTACTTTTTCATTTACCTGAAACCCTTATAGTCTAAGTGCTGGAAGGCTGACATAGGCAGGGAGGGACATGACAAGAAAACATGCAGTGCAGATCTCTTGGGCTTCAGGACACTACCTTAAGCACAAAATATAGCAGCAATCATATTGAAGTAAGAAAAATAAGAGAAATAGATCAATTCCCCCTCTCCTATGCTGCCACCTGTCCTCTCCCAGCAAGATTCTGTTGTAGAAAGAACATTTAAATCAGATTTTGATCTCCATAAATTGTAACAGCTGGAACAGCAAAATATAAAACAGCTCACAGTGGTTTTCCATATGAAGAAATGCTGGAGACATCTCTAAATCCTTTGATTTGGCAGAGAAAAATAGTATGTATAGCCAATATAGTCTGTCTGGTGCACCTTTTATTCAGAAAGAAAATGTCATTCATTATCATGCATACTTCAACCAAAGCATGCAGAGATACAGAAAGAGAAGGAAACCTTTAAAAGGCTTACATAGGAGCAGGAAGAGCACTGTAACTTTGAAGTCACTAGGAGACCACAAGAAATTTTCTTCTTTAAATCTGAAACAAAGAGCCTTCAGAAAATCACTATCAGTTGTGAACCGGGACTGGAACAAGCAGTCAACCTGGCAGGGCTGTCTGAGCCAAAAAACCCTCTTATATCCCACAGTAGAAAAAAAACATGGTGAAAGAATTAGCAGAGTAAAGAGAAAAAAACATTTAGAAATATATGGCTCTGAAGAAGACTGGGTTGCCTGATCCAAAATGTGGTAAAGGAATCCACAGAGCATGAGACGTCTGCGTAGCCAGCATACAATGTGCAGGAAGAGTAAGAAAAACCTTCACATAACAATGTCTGTCAAAACAATGGAATCAGGGAAGTTGCTCAAAAAAAAAAAAAAGGAGAGACAATATTCATAATGTTACAGGAATGGTTAATTTGAGACATTTTTGCTAAATTTGACTCTGTACTGTCCCAATGCGCTTGCTTTCCTCAGCTATGAAGCCCTAAAGGAAACTTGCCCTTCTAACAATTCAAGCTTTATTTCCTTAAAACATATTATACCTCTGCAGAGATGGAGCTGCGGAGTCTAATGTCGATGCCCTGAACTACCCGTGGAAATCTCACCTCCACTGGCTGCTGTTTAAAGGATGAATTCAAGAGTACCTGGATATTAAATGAAACTTTTGTCTTTAATGCCTGTCTCACAACTTCAGCAATATTAGTTTTTGAATGACATTTCTCTTTCTCTTTTGAAAAGCATTGTCCCGTGACTCCACTTATTTATCACGATGCTCAGGCAGAAATTTTCTCGTATCTTGTCCCCAGTCTAACACACTCTCTGCATCCAGCAGTAAACCCTGGGAGTTGTGGCCCTGACACATGAAGGATTTTGTCCGAGAAGCATGTTTTAGAAGGAGAAATGTTCCTAGTCAGCAATATTATATTTAAAACAAAACAAAAAGATCGAGTTGCTCTGGGCACTCACCTTTGCCTTCAGCATGATTCCTCAAGCATTATAAACCCCATAAAAGGACAAAGGATACTTCAGTGCCAGGCCAGAGAGACTTGAGCCAAGAAACACCTTTCCAGGATGAAGTCACAGATACTGAGATCACATGCCTAAAAGAAAAGGGAATTTTCAACTTTCTTACATTTTCATGACCAACTAGAAGAGATGTTAGCTGAGGAATGATTGAAAGCCTACCCACCAAAGCGAGGAAGGCAAACCCCAGGTTTGGATGCACACCGTCTCTCTTGCTGCCATCTGCTGTTGTCCTGTGGAAGCATGGAAAACTTCAAATACTATACCGTGATTTTTCCTTCTACCTACTGCATTAACCCTACAGGAAGCATGGAAAACTTCAAATACTATACCATGATTTTTCCTTCTACCTACTCATTAACCCTACCTACAATCTGGCAAAATTTCATGGACCACGTGGGAGGTATCATTCACACGGATTCGTTCACTCCGTGGTTCCAGAAAACAGCAACCACAGCTCTTTCATTCGCGGAGTTCCTGACGGTAGCTGCTGTTACTGAAGGTGCTGGACTCAGATCGGCTTTGCTCCTAAGCACCGGCGAGTAAACCAACCTGAGGAAAGGCTAAAGCTAACTGCACAACTTTTTTTTTCCGCTCTGTTAGAGGTCATTTTTTATGTGTCTTTGTTTGGAAAGTGCCTGGTAAATTTTGCTCATTATCTTTAAAAGGAAAACCTGAAGTAGTTCATGATGCTATTATTGAATGACTTGCTTTCTCTGAGATATGGGCCATCCTGTGACAGAGGGGCTCAACCCTGTGACATTTTTCTCTTGACATGAGGGAGAATTGGTATATTGTAGGACCAGACCACGTTTTTTCAATTTTTAAGTGCAAACATATAAGCAACATTAAAGGGAAAGCTTTCATTTTCCCAATTCTTTATTTAAGAACTATAATTTACTAATTCGATCTGGAAAATTTTCCTTTACTTTTGCTGCCTATTTCAGGGGGGGGGTTTGACATGAATTCCCATTTGGGGCAAGGGAAAGGTTGGTCACTTCTGCTGAAAAGCAAAGAAAGCGGATTAATAGGGGAAATAATGTATTCATTCTGATGTATTATATAATTTCTATGAGTAAATTTTAATTGGACGACTTGCATAAATGGAATGTAAATGTGTCTACCGCACAGCATGGGTCTGGTTCTTTAAAAGCCAAAGTTCAACTCCTGATGTCATTAATCAGGAACTATAATTTGTAAATGTAGGGTAGGTAATGGAAATTAAAACAAATGTGCTTTATTAACTAATTCTTCAGGCACAGGTAAATCTATTTGAAAATGAGTTCATTCACCCCAGCTACACACTGCATGCTTAAGACAGCCTTATTATGAATAAGTTAATAATCTACTGCCTTTGACTAGAGAAAATCTAACTCTTCTGGCTATACCTGTTAGGGACCCACATCCAGGAATCATGGTGCAAGACAGGTTTGAAGCTTCATCTTTGGGTCTTTACAGATTTGGTCCAAAGAAAGGTCAACTATCACCCCCATCATACTATCTGTCTAAATGAATTTGAAGGTCCTCTGAAAGCAGGAGGTACTAAGCTGAGACTTATGTTTTGATGAGCATTAAGAAACCAAGATTAGAAATTTTTTTTTCTTCATTGATAGTGATATTATTTATCCAGCAAAGATGCAATCAGATAGCTCATTAGACTTTGCAAGTGATACACCATTTCTGTATGACCCATCCTGCAAATGCAGTAACGGTGTAAGTGTGTCCAAGAGCCTGGCAGAAGCCTCCTTGCTAGATCTACATTTTCTCATGGTGTCATAAAGTAAATGTCTGATACTGCAGACGTGGAAGACATCAATGCCTAAAAGCTCAGTTGTACACTGCTGATATAGAGAGAGCAGGCTTGCCCTTAATGCAAGTTATCTATATCTAGATATTATTACAAGATTAATATTTTTTAATGGGAATAGAGTTTCTTTCCACTTTATTTCAGTTTAGCCTCTGCTGACCTGTTTTTCGTCTTCATTCTCCAGCCTATGGTCTTACATTAACATCCTTGTTGGTGTTCTCAGTCTGTAAAACGAAGGATAATCACTGTGCTGCTCACTGAATTTGGGTGCTAACATTATCCTTTCTAAAAGAAAACATCGCACACCTGCCCTGCTAGCTAATAACCAGGCAATAGGATGGTTGTCACAGCTTAAAAATGTAGAAATGGAAATGGGAAAGAATCCCAAACTCCCAGAGGGGAAAAGGCCAAACGTAAGAGCAAAATTTATTGCTGAGTATGGCATAGCAGAAAGACAATAAAAGATTCCTTAAACTGGGCATAACAACAGGACAAAAGAAAAACAAAACCTCCTCAACCGTGTCTGTTCATTTTTATTATGGGGTCGGCTGCAGGCTGCCAGCCCATTTTAAAATCAACACTTCACAGCAAGAAACTATACAGTAATGTATCACTTCTCTGCAGGCACTTCCTTCCACTGACAAATGGTTCAAGCGGAGTAATAGCTTAAACAGAATTGCACAGAAGGGTGAACGGCCCTGATGAAGAAGAATCTATATGAGTGTGTTTATTTACAGATACATACACATGCACACAGGCTATTGTGTGGATCAGCTTCTTACTGTGGATAATGATCTGTATAAAATGCAAAGCTACAGGAGACGTTTTAACAGTCAGGGGAAAAAAATACCAATTCCACACGTATAGCTAATTTATTCTGTCCCCAAGGGGGATCTCCATAAGCTCGTCAGTGTTAAAATCAGCTCCTTTTCCAGCAGTTTGAACACTTACTTGTTAGCACCCCTAGTTAACGCTGCTAACCTGTTAGCTTTACCTTTTCCTAATTTTTCTAAGTAGGGAGAACAGAAAAGGGATTGCTTCAAAGCTCATCATAGTGCTCCCGAGTACAAGCTGACGCACATTTTTTCCTGAGGCAGAGAATAAACTGCACCCTAATGTAAATGGCTGATACAAAGCCAATGCACCAATTTATGCTTCAGCTAAATCCTTAACTTAGCACTTATGTAAGACATTAGACTTTTATAGGGCTTGGACCAAGGTATGAATTTCATGAGGAGCTCACTAATTTGGGAAAACAACTGTGTGTGCTCTTTGGTATGACAAACCAGACCACTTACCCATTGCAGAGAGATGAAGGAAGATAAGATTCTATTTTTCCAGCTTTGTGAAATGTTTTTCAGATTTCCTCATTTAATATAAGCTCAATATCAACAAAGTTTCAGAATAAAAAATAAAATTTTTAACCTGCTCTTTAGTTAAAATGCTAAGCCTTTCCCCTCATGAGAAAAAAAATATTGTGCACACAGAGTTTCAACTATCTCTGCTCAAATTCTGCCAATTTTCAAACGCTTAGAATCACACTGAATCTGCTCATTTCCCACCAGGGCTGGGGAAAGAATTAGCACTAGAGCTCTGCTATTTTTCTCTTACTCGGTAGTCACATTTCTAGGAGACTGCCATTTTCTAAATACATTAATTCAATGATGTGAAATTTAGCTTAAGCTAACAGGGGTTTGTAGGTTCTGCACTTGAACCAAAACGTGCATTTAATGAGGACCCCAAGAAATTGTGCAATTCTTGCCAAAGTTTCATTAACGGCTTGGAATTTCGATTTTTGGGATAATCCACAAAAAGCAGCAAACGTAAGCTTGATTTTTCAGGAAGTGGGTGCTCAGCACTTCCTCAAAATAAAACCATCTCTATTGAGCCTCCATTATGGAGGCCCTCACAAATCATTAGTATCGTTAAAAAATACGCTTTTTTTTTCTGTTAGTAAATTACATTTATCGTATTAAATGAAGACATTTCTGAACATTTGGGAATGACTTTGCAAACTGTGATCAAAATCTATTTGCAATAAACTGGAAAACTAAACATGCAGAAGTTAATTAAAGATCAACTATATATAGCTGCAAAAGTCAACCCTGACTCTGTGACATTTTTTCATGCTAATCAACAGTGAAGCAGTAGCATTATAGAAATAAGACTATGATCCATCCTACTACAAAAAAGTCCACCTAACCAGAGCTTAGCCACTTGAAACCATCTGGCAAACTTTGATATTTTTGTTTTGGAAGACAATTTCTGTTCCTACTTTATACGACAATGGAGGAAGACCAGGAGACGCGTAGGTATGCCTCAACCTCAGACCTCCAGGAATAACGTACGAAAATCGAGTGAAGCAGGTACACAGCAACATCAAGAAGACTGGCTTCTAACATGTATTATACAGCAGCAGCTAGGCATCTTTATAAAAATTAATGAGGATAGACACAGCAGTTAACAAATTCAGCCCCATTTTGAAAACCCTATGTCATATTTTACTTAAACACATAATTAAAAGCTTTAATCGAAGCTCTCTAGTTCTCCTCCAGTCCCTGGCAAGACTCCTAGTGCCTTCCAGCCCATTCAGCATTACAGGTGCTGATTCACGCCCTTGGGTAATTTAGAGGGACTGAACCTTAGGCTGCTTCTGTGGGGAGGCAAAATCCCAGCCCAGAAAGAAAAACTTCAGAGATTCTGTGTTGGAGGTTAAGAGGAGTACTCTCTATAAATCAGGAAGGAGTAATTTCATCTACCTCGAGGTCAGGCATCAATTTTTTTTCCTTACATCAGTGACCCCTGGGAACTTATAACTCGAGCCTCACTTGGGAGAATTAACAATATCCCACGCCTTATGGCAAACCAATAAAGTTGTTCCTCTTCAAAACAAGGCACCATAAGGAACGCCACGTATCTGCAAAGGGACAACACCTCAAACGAGCACCACCACAGCACGGGGAGTGATCCTACACCGATTACACCACCCGCTGTGGGGCACAGCTGGTTACAAATAGCAGCACCTCTTCCCCCCTTCCCAGGTCTGCAGGTGGGAGCAGGGGAGAGGTAGGACCAGACCTGTGGGGCTGGGGCTCCCCGGCTGCTCCTCGCCAGGCATCCAGGCTCTCGCCACTCGCCCTGAAGAGGTGCACCAGAAAAACTGCAGGAGGGATTTCCTTCAGATGTTTCCACTTTGGTCCAGGGAACCAGACACCATTGTAAGCAACGGGAGACAAGTACTGTGGGAAGCAGAATCCTCTTTCTACCGGGTAAGATGAAGTGGCTCAAAGGTTTAGACTCCCAACTTCATGTACAAGAATCTCAGCAATTTCATTTTCAGTTGTAATCATTTTTATGTTTCCTCAGTGGAAAAATGCTTAAATACCATTTACATTCAAGCCACCAAAAAGTTATAAACAATTCCTAGGCTGAATGTTGCCAAACTATGTCAATTAAAACAAACAAACAAACAAAACAAACAAAGGTATTCTTACAAGAAGTACTGTTCAACAACCTGTAGTCCAAGGAAAATGTGCCAGAGAAATGAAACAATGGGGGAAAAATAGCCTATTTCCTTCAAGGGCTGGGTAAAAATCTCTGGAATGTGCGTAGCCTCCACTGTGTATTTCAGGGTGACCTCTTTCTGTGGTTCATATTTTCCATAACTTCCTTCTAGTAAGAGGGAGACTCCACGTGTATGCCCCGGTCCTCAGCTGGGGTATGTCAGCATTGCCTGGTGCAGTCAGTAACACCAAACTGATATACAGCAGCTGAGGCACTGGCTTGTTGCTCACCAGCCACTCTGAGAAGCGTGGAGCAGGCTGTGCCCTTCCCCAGCCCCGGCCCAGCTGCCTCCTGCATCAGGGGGACCTGCAAAGGGTCAAGCTGCACTGCAGGAGGGAAGGCTGCAGACAAGAATTTGGGTTTCCTAAACGGTGAATCTGTCAAACTGATGTAAAATTCCTGCCCTGTGGTATCGCAGTTGTCTTTCTCTGTTTACCATCGATACGTGCAATGAAGCACTGGATGTTTAGCTGATTTGAAAGTTGAGGTGAGATATTCCAAGTTTACTCCAACCCTGAATAATGTAATCTTTCTTTAGCATCAAAACGTAAACTAAAAGGAGACAATCACTGAGCTTGTTAAAACTTTGTAACAACTCTTCGGTTCATGTTTTTGAATCATTGTCAACTAAGAAACAGAAGTTAAACCCCTTAAAGCACTACAGAACTCCTCCCTCCTCCAACTTAAGCACCAGGTACTATACCCCAGGTAAGGCTCACCCTGTCCTTTGGGTTTGCATCTGGAACAGTCATACTGTTTATCAGCCTAGAGGCTATATTGGGTTATTTGCCAGTACCTGCCTGAAACCTACATAAAAAAAGTTGTTTTTGCTTTACTTGTAAGTTATTCCGCTCAACAGCCAAGTAAAATTGTTAAAGATGATAAACACACACCCATATATGTATTTACTGCAGATTTTTTTGCTAAAACTCTGATTGTGTATTGTCTATACCACAATTACACCTGTTGTGTACACCATAAACACAACCAATAAATAAACACCCTAAACAAACCCCACCTAAATTCAGGTAGCATTCAGAACTTGGCTTAGACTCAAGAAGGTAATATAAGCATTTAAAAGCTGGAGTTTGCCATATTTTGTTAACTCCTCCATAGCATTTGCTCTTCAGAAATTCCTAATTAACAAGTCACGCAGAGGTAAACTTCCTTGCTTTTTAATTTCCTTAATTTTGCTTATTTCCTTAACTCTGCACTGATAGAGCTTTATTTTTAAAATGTTAGTGCCAAAGTTTGGGTTTTCAACAGTGTCTGAGTACCAAACTCATCTTGGGTTTAAGATAAGATTATGGAGAACTAGCTTGCTTTGCAGCTCTTAAAATTTTTGTGTACTTTTGTGCAAGCTCTGCAGGACCCAGATAATCAAAGGTATTCATTCATGTTCCTAACCAATTAAACATCTAGATAAGGATCCACGCTGTCATCTTCACCTCTGTGCTTCAGTTTCCAGTCTGTAAAATAGAGGCAACGCTTCTTTACTTACAGACCTAAGGATGTTTGCAATAACTCCCTCACTGGTGTGTCCGAAGGATGGTGCTGCTGACAGCTCAAGAAGGCAGCTGGGCATGCTTTTTGTTTGTTTTGGTTTGTTTGTTTAACAAAACAGCACACTGAAGGACACGAGTCCCACCTGAAGAATTTACATAAGGCTCCTCCGCCTCAGGGGAAGGGGCCCTTTTCTGAAGGAAACAGTCCACAGGCTCTGAATTCCCAGGGCACTTTTCCTAGCTGGAGGAGATTTCTCTCTCTGTCCTCCCAATGCTTTAAGCATCTTGAAAACCTGGCCCGAGGCAAGTAATAAATAGGGGGACGGGAGATGGGACTGGAGCTGTAGTGCCTTGTTCTTCTTGCTTTTGTTTGTAAAATGAAGCATTTTAAAGGGAATTTTTACTGGACTGGACTGACAGCAGCACTCCTTTGCCATAGCTAAGAGACCATGGAAGTAGCCTATATAGAGCCATTCTACAGCAACAGACCCCATGAGCAGGTAGGAAGTCTAATACCTGCTAGTAATTAAGACCAGAACTTATTGGCTAATGATGTCCCATTTATAGCAGCTCAATTGAAAGGCATTTCTTTTGACAAGAATGTACGAAGATGGATTATTTATGTAGTTTGCAGGCAGCCACACTCAAATTAATTGTTGTGGCAGCTGTTCAGTAAAATTTGCTGGAAAATCTGGTGGAGATTAGGTTTTGATGAAAAATTTCAAGGTGTTTTCCTCTAATGTAAGCAAGCATAAACCTCTCCGTTTTATTTTATATTGCAGATCAGCAAGATAATGACGCTTTTGCCTGAGTGGATGGAAGGTGCTGGGGAAATGGGCACCGCTACCATCAGCTCTGTGCTGCTCTCCAGCACCGCATTTCTCCTCAGTCCTGTTCAACAACATCCAGACTGTCATTAGAGGACATGGCTGCAAATGCCAGGGACATGCTCATGAGGCAATTATCCATTTCTCTGTACGACCGCAGCACTAGCACTTGAGCGCATTACAGGAAAATACTTTTAGCAAAACAGGATGTTGCAATGAGTACGTAGCTTTTCCTGACGGAGGAGAAAGCAATGCATCACACAACTTTATGATGTTGCTTAACATATGAAACACTCTTGGCTAAGAGATGAGATGGTACGGAGCATAGCTGACTTGAATTTCTGGTTCTACTTTCTATTTTCCCTCGCCATCAAGCACATGGCTGGAAGTTAGAGGAGACAGCTGGCAGTGTGGCTGGCTGGACGTGGAGGGAGAGACCGCCTATACGCAGCTGTAAGGAACATCAGGTTACAGAAGTGACAGTTCCCCTGGCTTATATCCAGTGAGGAAGAACTTCCCCAAACTAGTTTGAACACAAGTTTTTAGATTAATCTAAGAAAATCTCTGTTTTGATTGCTGGGATCACTATATTAAATCGCCCAATTAACCCTCCCACAAACTGCCCGATAGTATAGTCTTCTGAACGTAAATCGAGATGTTACTCCTAAATGGCTTATCCCGGAGAAGGCGTGCTGGCGCAGAGCGGGGCCTGGCCCCGCTGCCCCCGGCCGAAAGCAGCGCTCAGCAACCCATCGTCCGGCCCCCGCCCCCGCTCCTGG
>NW_009201737.1:0-1151 GCF_000690835.1 Fulmarus glacialis | reverse complement strand
TGGTGAAGTTTTATGATACCACAGCATTTGTGGTCAGGGTCGGGGTCAGGGCCTGGGTCAAATGTCAGGGGTCAAACATCAAAGGTCATAGATCAGGTCAAAGAACAGCGGTAAGCGTCAAAGGTCATGGATTGAAGTAAAAGGTCATTATCAAAAGCAAGGTCAAAGGTCATGGGTCAGGGTCAAAGGTCAGTGTGAGGGGTCACAGGTGATGTCAAAGGTCATGGGAGAGTGTCAAAGGTCGCTGGTCAGGGGTCAAAGGTCAGATGTTATGTGTTGAGGTCAAAGGTTGCCAATTGGGGTCAAAGATCAAAGGTCATGGATCGGGTTCAAAGGACACAAATCAGCATCAAAGGTTAACGGTCATGGGTCAGTAGTTACGGATCAGGGCCAGGGGTCAAAGGTCACAGATTGGGGTCAAAGATCAGAGAGTCAGTGGTCAAAGATCATGGGTTTGGGTCAAAAGATCAAAGGTCATGGATCAGGGTTAAAGGTCATGGGTCACAGTCAAAGGTCATGTATCGGTCAAAAGTCAGGCGTTGGGGGTCAGGGTCAAATGTCATGGATAGGCCAGAGGTCGCTGCTCAGGGGTCAAAGGTCGTGGAGCTGGATCAAGGTCAATATGTCAGAGATGGGGTCAAAGATAGGGGATTTGGGTCGAAGGTCAAAGGTTGCAACTCAGGGCAAAGGTTAAAAGTTACAAGTCAGGTGAAAGGTCAGGGGTTGGGTCAGTGGGGTCAGGGGTCAAAGTCATGGAATGGGGTCAAAAGGGCAAAGTAATGGATAACCATTAAAGGTCGCAGGTCGAGGTCAACGACCATGTGTCAGGTCAAAGGTCAGAGGTCGGGGTCAAGAGTCGAAGGTTATGTATCAGGGTCCGGTGCCAGGGGTTGGATCAGGGTTAAGGGGTCAGGGGTCAGGACCTGGGGTCAGGGTTCGGTGTCAAGGATTACAGGTTGGGATCAAAGTTTGTGGTTGGGATTTGCGGGTTAGGTGTTGGGTCAAAGGTGACTGGTCGGGGTCAAAGGTCACGATCAGGGATCACAGGTCTGGGTCTGGGGTCATGGATTAGGGACAAGGGTCAGGGTCAATTTTCAGGGGTCAGGGGTGAGAGGGGATTTATGCCTTTGGGCAAGAGTTTAAACGCACAT
>NW_009201736.1:1141-1507 GCF_000690835.1 Fulmarus glacialis | reverse complement strand
GGTGCTGGGCGCAGGGGTGGGGTCCATGGGGCGTGGGGTGCCAGGTCCGATGGCAGGGTGCTGGGCAGGGGCATGGGGTGCGTGGTACGCGGGGTGCCACCCACGAGGAGGAGGGTGCTGGCTACGGGGCAGGGGGTGTATATGGGGTGCCTGGCACAGAGAGGGGGTCGTGGCACCGCGGGTGCCCACTGGTGACGCGCCCCGTGCCCACAGGTGAACGTGGGCGAGGGCAGCCACCCCGGCAAGGTGAAGGTCTACGGGCCGGGCGTGGAGAAGACGGGGCTGAAGGCCAACGAGCCCACCTACTTCACCGTCGACTGCAGCGAGGCCGGGCAGGGCGGGGACCCACCGCTGGGGGCAGCCAGC
>NW_009201736.1:0-503 GCF_000690835.1 Fulmarus glacialis | reverse complement strand
GTCCTGGTCCATCATTCCTGGTCCTGGTCCATCATCCCCGTCCCAGTCCATCATCCCTGGTCCTGGTCCATCATTCCTGGTCCATCATTCCCCGTCCTGGTCCATCATTCCTGGTCTGCGTCCTGCATCCCTGCTCCATCATCTCTGGTCCATCATCCCTGGCCCAGCACCCGTGGTCCCTGGTCCCACCCCAGAGGAGCAGGGTGACACGGGTGCTGACGGTGGGGGACACCTCACAGGTGACGTCAGCATCGGGATCAAGTGCGCCCCGGGCGTGGTGGGGCCGCTGGAGGCCGACATTGACTTTGACATCATCAAGAACGACAACGACACCTTCACGGTCAAGTACACGCCGCCGGGCGCCGGGCTCTACACCATCATGGTCCTCTTCGCCAACCAGGTACCGCCCACCCGTCCCGCCCTCCCGCCCCACAGCGGGTGCCCTGGGTGTCACCGCTGGGGTGACGTGGGCGTCACCTCGGCAGCGGCACCGTCCCACCGTG
>NW_009201735.1:0-4195 GCF_000690835.1 Fulmarus glacialis | reverse complement strand
TATGATTCTATGATTCTATGAATTTATATTCTATGAATATAAATCAGTTGAGTGGTCTTTTCAAGATAAAACTCCACTGAAAAGAAAAAAAAATCCTGAAGAAGATAAATAAACAAGAATGGTTTTTCTTACATATTAATGGAAACAAAGCTGGCTTTATATGCGTAAATGGTCCTAGCATTAAACATTTACTCAGAGGTTGGCATCAGGATTGGAAGGAAGTAATTAAAGCACGTGGATGTAACCTGTACATTTCCTCAGAGCAGAGAATCCAGACACAGTTGGGCTAAATCCCTTATAAACAAAGGAAGCATTTTTCATAGTACAATTAGGTAAGTAGTCAATAATGTGTAATTACCTAGTTACATAAGGCAATACACAGTTTGAATCTCTTTCTCATGGACCACTATAAATGGCTGTGAAAGCAGTATAAGGAATTCACAAAAAAGGGGATAGGCTTGGAGGTTTATAAGACAGTAAAGTTTAATAGGCTGTATTCCATTAAGATTAACAAGTACCCATGTAAAAGCACAAAACAGTAAGCTTTGCAGATCTTCTTAGCTATAATTCTATTTACATTGTAAAGTCTACCTCTGCAGGCCTGCTCTAGACCGGTTATCAGATGGATACCAGCTTGCAAAAGCTCAACCATTTATCTTCTTAGAATACTGAGATACTGTCAGGTTTTTGCGCCTCAGTTCTCTTGCTTTCACTTCACTATCCTGTAATTGTCCTGCTGTTTTGCTATCTTTTGTTACAGTCTTCACTCTAATTCAGATGCCTAATACATTCTTATTCTGGTATTCTGCCAAATGTATAAAAATGTCTTGATGTAATTTGGTTTTCAGTGACATTGGTGGGGTTATAGCTTGTAAGAAGGTCAGCTTAGTTTTGTGACATTTGTATTTCAGATTTATTTAAACATTAAATTAGAAGGAACAAATTAATATTTATTCAGTCCAAAAATAGTACAGTGATTAACACGATTTTGAAATGCATTTGATTTTACTAATAAAGCTAAGAAACTCTTTTACGACATGGAGAGAGAATGGCAGAATTGAACAAACTGATTTACATCACGTTGCAGTGGCAGAGTTTGTTTCACTGTTTTGCTGAACCTTCACTGGAATATTTCCTGAAGGATACATGAAGAGTGGGGTTCAATATTTTCTCACAGATGCACTTGACATCTAAATATGACACCTTACTGTGCTATTGTCTTGCAGAGCAGCTACTGTGATTAGTAGGAAAGAGTAGGAGTGGAAAGGAGAAAGCCATCAGTTATAGAAAGTTATTCTGTGTGCTTGTTCTAAACATGCCTGTGCAGCTAATATTTTCACTCTTGTAGGTCATACTGATCAAAAGTATGCCTGGAAACGAAATTCTTCCTTTGAATTTTGTTTGAGTCATTGCATAGACTTTTTTATTTCTCCCTCTCTCTCTCTCTCTTTTTTTTTTTTGATGAAGCATCTTAAACTAGTTTTGGGGAAGAGTTCAGGGCTCTTCTGTAGTGACGGTCCTTTGCAATGATGGTAAGGCACATTTTTTTTCTTTGCTTAGGCAGATGAATTGAGCATTGCACAAATGAACTTAAACCTAAATAAATCCTATGGCTCCTTCAATTTCTACTTGGGTGGCTGAGAGCTTCACCCATCAGCTAGTGTGTTATTTCTGTCTTTTCCGCTCTTTTGCTCTTCCTTGGAAGCAGATCAGGCAATAAAATTAATTAAGTTAGCATACATAGTGCTTCCCATTCAGAAAGCATAAAGTTATCCCCATTTTGATGCCTTGTCATGTGCAGCTAATGACTGCAAAAGCTAGAGAGTCTTAAAGTACAATACTGAAATCTTGAACAGGTAAGTGCGTATAATAGTGTATGGAGCTAAACTTTTCCATATCCTACCAAAACATGGAAGAACACTTTCTCATACACCTTGGGGCTGGTTTTCATGGCTAAATTTAAATAAGCATCTGATTTATACATACGTGCTATACTTGTTAGTAATAGATAGTGAATTTCTGTGAGAAACTGTTTATCTCCTTGATAGTCATTTTCCCATCACCACATGGAAGAGTGCTTTCTGCTACTGACTGTGGACAGCAGATGATGATCACTTCTTTACTGCTGCTGAAAGGGACTCATTTCTCCCCCTGAATCTTCCAAATCCCACTGCAGAAGCACAAATACAGTGACAGCAGATACTCCATGTGCCATGGAGAAATATTAGGCAGTGTTAACTGCTGAGGACGTTCTTTGGATAGTGACAAAACAGAATCGTACTGTTGTTCAGCCATCCCTAGTTGCTTTCTGTTACACAGAAGGCATCTCCCACAGGCTTCTTTACATGGATATGACCTGCTACTAGAGAACTGACTCAAAAATCCCTGTGTCAAGAATTATTATATTTTTACTGAAACATGAGTTTGTGCGTATGTTTGCACTCAGTCAAGTGAAAAATAATTCAGCGATGTTAATTGGTAGACGAAGTGCAGAAATGAGTTTCTGAAGCATTGTTAAGTCTGGTATCAATTGCTCTGTATGCAAAAGGAGTACAGAATACATAAAGAGAAATCCCTGAAGTATGATCTTGAATGTCTTCATGGACTAAGAAATAATACAAAATAAATAAATAAGTATAGAAACTAGTTTCTGCCGGGGATCATCTTCTAATTAACCCCCATTTACATTTGAGTAAAAAAAAAAAAAGAAGCAGCTGGATGTGATCTTTAATGCTAGCTCCAAGCATCTACCAGTCCTATTACTCCTGCATGAACCTGATGACACTGAAACAATTGAAATAAATAGATACTTCTATTTCCTTTAGCCATTGCTCTTGATTTCTATGGGTATGCCTCCAAGTTTTGTAAATACCTTACATACATGAATTATGTTGCTAAGCTTCTTTTCAACCGTGAAACTTGTTTTTTGGAAAGGTGATTAGACCTTATTTTTCACCAGGAACTTTATCTTAAAATGCTGGAAGATGAGGACTTAAAAAAGCATAATTTTTTCTACCCAGTAGTATCATTAGGACATGAGTATCAGCTGATATTCCATCAAACAGGCAGCTGGAGGAAGATATAGCCATGGAGTTGCTTTCTAATGTTTCGGGGTTGTGGGTTTCTGATAGTCTTTGTGGAGACCGGATCCAAAAAAGCGAATTGTGCTGCTTTATTACATTTGGTTTAATTGCAAAAATATTGATGATCATTTTTCCATGCCTAATGAGAACTAAGCGAATTGTTTCAGGCAAAGCAGTAATTTGAACAAAGTCTATATATTTCACCTGAGTTCTTTATTACCGAGAAGAAAATAATATTTAGGATCTCTCACTGCATTCTTCTCTGTTATTCAAACCGTAGTTGAGTTTCTGGATATTGGGGGGAAAAATCTGAGTAGGAATTGTAATTATATCTTGTTTGTATTGATTTATTGTAGCATGCTCTAATTTTCCATAAAATGGTTAAGGACCAAAGTAAAAAATCATTAATACGCATTCCATAGACTTAATGATTTTTTAAAATAATTTGTTACAATCTGATAACTTGGCACTAACCTTGGCATAGTCCAAATTGCAATACATGTATTAAAGAGTTACCACTTTTGCTGCATTCAAAGGTAATTACAGAAATTATATTCATATTAGCTACCGCTTGAAATTGAGAAGGCTAGTAGACTATTGGAAACATTTGGCACTTTCACTGGAACTGTTATTTAAAATGGGACAGCGTAATCCTCCAAATATTCTCCCTCCCTCCACCCCAGCCACTGTTAACTCTAAGTAAAATTGCAGGTAGAAAACTGTAAGGCATTGAAATCATATGAAATTTTCTCTAATTTTCCATGAAACTAGCATATAGTATAGTTGTGTAAACATCATTCTTATGAATCCAATTGCTTACTTTCATCTGCAATGAGATTTTTTGCCTGCAATCTGCCACTAAGTTATTCCTTTTCCAAAGTCTGCATTCCTTAGGGTCCAATACTTCCCTTTTCCAGCAGACAAGATTCCTCTTAGAATGAATGAAAGTATGTTTAGGCATTAAAAATTGTCCTAATAATGTTTATCTTGCCTTGAAAAAATAACTGTTTTCATTCAGCTTGCTCTGCTCACGAGGAAGTCCTCACTTCTTAAAGGAAAAATGAAATTATTTTTATTATATTCCCATGTCTGGGACAACCAGGTGATCAGGC